>NW_028259191.1:2500-302500 GCF_977971745.1 Zootermopsis nevadensis
TTGAGAAGGCACTCGTCCCAAGTCTTCACAAGTCACTCGTCCCAAGTCTTGAGAAGTTCTTGTCCCAAGTCTTGAGAAGTTCTTGTCCCAAGTCATGAGAAGTCACTTGTCCCAAGTTTTGAAAAGTCATTCGTCCCAAGTCTTGAGAAGTCATTCGTCCCAAGTCTTGAGAAGTCACTCGTCCTTGAGAAGTCACTTGTCCCAAGTCTTGAGAAGTTCTTGTCCCAAGTCTTGAGAAGTCACTCGTCCCAAGTCTTCAGAAGTTCTTGTCCCAAGTCTTGAGAAGTCCCTTGTCCAAAGTCTTGAGAAGATCTTGTCCCAAGTCTTGAGAAGTCACTCGTCCCAAATCTTGAGAAGTCACTCGTCCCAAGTCTTGAGAAGTTCTTGTCCCAAGTCTAGAGAAGTTGTCCCAAGTCTTGAGAAGTCACTCGTTCCAAATCTTGAAAAGTTCTTGTCCCAAGTCTTGAGAAGTTGTCCCAAGTCTTGAGAAGTCACTCGTCCCAAGTCTTAAGAAGTCACTGGTCCCAAGTCTTGAGAAGTCACTCGTACCAAGTCTTGAGAAGTCACTCGTCCCAAGTCTTGAGAAGTTCTTGTCCCAAGTCTTCAGAAGTCCCTTGTCCCAAGTCTTGAGAAGTCACTCGTCCCAAGTCTTGAGAAGTCACTCGTCCCAAGTCTTGAGAAGTTCTTGTCCCAAGTCTTGAGATGTCACTTGTCCCAAGTATTGAGAAGTCACTTGTCACAACTCTTCAGAAGTCACTCGTCCCAAGTCTTGAGAAGGCACTTGTCCCAAGTCTTGAGACGTTCTTGTCCCAAGTCTTGAGAAGTCACTCGTGCCAAGTCTTGAGAAGGCACTTGTCCCAAGTCTTGAGAAGTTCTTGTCCCAAGTCTTGAGAAGTCACTCGTCCCAAGTGGCGTGAAACGCGAAGAAAACTAAGAATATTCGAAATTTTCGAAAAAAATTGAATTCAGCTAAGACGGGTGAGGCACAGCCCTAAAGAAGACTTGGGACAAGAACTTCTCAAGACTTGCGACAAGATCTTCTCAAGTTTTTCCTAGAATTTTCCGAAATTGTACCAAAAACTAAGTTTTTGGCAAAGTTCGAAGAAATTCTAAGTTCTACCTAGAGTGTATGGAAGGAATTCAGGAATCCTAAATGATAACATTATTCAATAAAAAAAGTCTTTATTATGCAAAAAAATTCTGTTTGTACATCAGTTTACAAAATATAATTCATTCACTTATTTCATCTTCTTAATCTCGACTGGAAAAAAGTATCATCACCTGAACAAAATCAAAAAACAAACATTAATTTCAATCAAAGCAAAGAAAATTAACTGAAAACAAAATAAATATATTCTGAGTAGGACTTCTCAAGACTTGGGACAAGTGACTTCTCAAGACTTGGGACAAGAACTTCTCAAGACTTGGGACAAGTGACTTCTCAAGACTTGGAACAAGAACTTCTCAAGACTTGGGAGGAGTGAGTTCTCAAGACTTGGGACAAGTGACTTCTCAAGACTTGGGACAAGAAATTCTCAAGACTTGGGACTTCTCAAGACTTGGGACAAGAACTTCTCAAGACTTGGGACGAGTGACTTCTCAAGACTTGGAACGAGTGACTTCTCAAGACTTGGGACAAGTGACTTCTCAACACTTGGGACAAGAACTTCTCAAGACTTGGGACGAGTGACTTCTGAAGACTTGGGAGTCTAGTCCTGACAGGGATGGGACAGGTCAAATTTAGAATGAATATTTTTTGAAATTTTTCGAAAAATCAAAAAACGCTGCAAACCTTCTCAAATGCGCACAAAACCAAAAATTTTCGGAAAATTAGGAAAAAAATTAAATGTTGAAATTTTTCAAAAATTCTTAGTTTTGTGCGCTTTTTGGACGATTTGCCACGTTTTTCGATTTTTCGAAATTTTTCGAAAAAATTGAAATTTCTTTGAGAATTTTCAAAAAATTTCGAAATTTAAAAAAAAATTAAAAACGACTGCAAATGGCGTGAAACGCGAAGAAAACTAAGAATTTTCGAAAAAATTTGAATTCAGCTAAGACAGGTGAGGCACAGCCCTAAACAAGCAGACAAGACTTGGGACAATAACTTCTCAAGACTTGGGACAAGAACTTCTCAAGACTTGGGACAAGAACTTCTCAAGACTTGGGACGAGTGACTTCTCAAGACTTGGGACAAGAACTTCTCAAGACTTGGGACAAGAACTTCTCAAGACTTGGGACGAGTGACTTCTCAAGACTTGGGACAAGTGACTTCTCAAGACTTGGGACAAGAACTTCTCAAGACTTGGGACGAGTGACTTCTCAAGACTTGGGACAAGAACTTCTCAAGACTTGGGACAAGTGACTTCTCAAGACTTGGGACAAGAACTTCTCAAGACTTGGGACAAGAACTTCTGAAGACTTGGGACAAGAACTTCTCAAGACTTGGGACAAGAACTTCTCAAGACTTGGGACAAGAACTTCTCAAGACTTGGGACAAGAACTTCTCAAGACTTGGGACGAGTGACTTCTCAAGACTTGGGACAAGTGACTTCTCAAGACTTGGGACAAGAACTTCTCAAGACTTGGGACAAGTGACTTCTCAAGACTTGGGACAAGAACTTCTCAAGACTTGGGACAAGTGACTTCTCAAGACTTGGGACAAGTGACTTCTCAAGACTTGGGACAAGAACTTCTCAAGACTTGGGACAAGGACTTCTCAAGACTTGGGACAATAACTTCTCAAGACTTGGGACGAGTGACTTGTCAAGACTTAGGACAAGTGACTTCTCAAGACTTGGGACAAGAACTTCTCAAGACTTGGGACGAGTGACTTCTCAAAACTTGGAACGAGTGACTTCTCAAGACTTGGGACAAGTGACTTCTCAAGACTTGGGACAAGAACTTCTCAAGACTTGGGACAAGTGACTTTTCAAGACTTGGGACAAGAACTTCTCAAGACTTGGGACGAGTGACTTCTCAAAACTTGGAACGAGTGACTTCTCAAGACTTGGGACAAGTGACTTCTCAAGACTTGGGACAAGAACTTCTCAAGACTTGGGACAAGGACTTCTCAAGACTTGGGACAAGTGACTTCTCAAGACTTGGGAGTCTAGTCCTGATAAGGATGGGACAGGTCAAATTTAGAAGGAAAAATTTTCAAATTTTTCGAAAAATCAAAAAACGCTGCAAACCTTCTGAAATGCGCACAAAACCAAAAATTTTCGGAATATTCGGAAAAAAATTAAAAGTTGAAATTTTTCAAAAATTCTTAGTTTTGTGCGCTTTTTGGACGATTTGCCACGTTTTTCGATTTTTCGAAATTTTTCGAAAAAATTGAAATTTCTCAAAGGGGTACCCCTTTGAGAATTTTCAAAATTTTTCAAAATTTTAAAAAAATTAAAAACGACTGCAAATGGCGCGAAACGCGAAGAAAACTAAGAATTTTCGAAAAAATTTGAATTCAGCTAAGACAGGTGAGGCACAGCCCTAAACAAGCAGACAAGACTTGGGACAATAACTTCTCAAGACTTGGGACGAGTGACTTGTCAAGACTTGGGACAAGAACTTCTCAAGACTTGGGACAAGAACTTCTCAAGACTTGGGACAAGAACTTCTCAAGACCTGGGACAAGAACTTCTCAAGACTTGGGACAAGAACTTCTCAAGACTTGGGACGAGTGACTTCTCAAGACTTGGGACAAGTGACTTCTCAAGACTTGGGACAAGAACTTCTCAAGACTTGGGACAAGTGACTTCTCAAGACTTGGGACAAGAACTTCTCAAGACTTGGGACAAGAACTTCTCAAGACTTGGGACAAGTGACTTCTCAAGACTTGGGACAAGTGACTTCTCAAGACTTGGGACAAGAACTTCTCAAGACTTGGGACAAGGACTTCTCAAGACTTGGGACAAGTGACTTCTCAAGACTTGGGAGTCTAGTCCTGATAAGGATGGGACAGGTCAAATTTAGAAGGAAAAATTTTCAAATTTTTCGAAAAATCAAAAAACGCTGCAAACCTTCTGAAATGCGCACAAAACCAAAAATTTTCGGAATATTCGGAAAAAAATTAAAAGTTGAAATTTTTCAAAAATTCTTAGTTTTGTGCGCTTTTTGGACGATTTGCCACGTTTTTCGATTTTTCAAAATTTTTCGAAATTTTAAAAAAATTAAAAACGACTGCAAATGGCGCGAAACGCGAAGAAAACTAAGAATTTTCGAAAAAATTTGAATTCAGCTAAGACAGGTGAGGCAGAGCCCTAAACAAGCAGACAAGACTTGGGACAATAACTTCTCAAGACTTGGGACGAGTGACTTGTCAAGACTTGGGACAAGAACTTCTCAAGACTTGGGACAAGAACTTCTCAAGACTTGGGACAAGAACTTCTCAAGACTTGGGACAAGAACTTCTCAAGACTTGGGACAAGAACTTCTCAAGACTTGGGACAAGAACTTCTCAAGACTTGGGACAAGAACTTCTCAAGACTTGGGACGAGTGACTTCTCAAGACTTGGGACAAGTGACTTCTCAAGACTTGGGACAAGTGACTTCTCAAGACTAGGGACAAGAACTTTTCAAGACTTGGGACAAGTGACTTCTCAAGACTTGGGTGTCTAGTCCTGATAGGGATGGGACAGGTCAAATTTAGAAGGAAAGATTTTCAAATTTTTCGAAAAATCAAAAAACGCTGCAAACCTTGTGAAATGCGCACAAAACCAAAAATTTTCGGAAAATTCGGAAAAAAATTAAAAGTTGAAAATTTTCAAAAATTCTTAGTTTTGTGCGCTTTTTGGACGATTTGCCACGTTTTTCGATTCTTCGAAATTTTTCGAAAAAATTTAAATTTCTCAAAGGGGTACCCCTTTGAGAATTTTCAAAAAATTTCGAAATTTAAAAAAAAATTAAAAACGACTGCAAATGGCGTGAAACGCGAAGAAAACTAAGAATTTTCGAAAAAATTTGAATTCAGCTAAGACAGGTGAGGCACAGCCCTAAACAAGCAGACAAGACTTGGGACAATAACTTCTCAAGACTTGGGACAAGAACTTCTCAAGACTTGGGACAAGAACTTCTCAAGACTTGGGACGAGTGACTTCTCAAGACTTAGGACAAGTGACTTCTCAAGACTTGGGACAAGAACTTCTCAAGACTTGGGACAAGTGACTTCTCAAGAATTGGGACAAGAACTTCTCAAGACTTGGGACGAGTGACTTCTCAAAACTTGGAACGAGTGACTTCTCAAGACCTGGGACAAGTGACTTCTCAAGACTTGGGACAAGAACTTCTCAAGACTTGGGACAAGGACTTCTCAAGACTTGGGACAAGTGACTTCTCAAGACTTGGGAGTCTAGTCCTGATAAGGATGGGACAGGTCAAATTTAGAAGAAAAAATTTTCAAATTTTTCGAAAAATCAAAAAACGCTGCAAACCTTCTGAAATGCGCACAAAACCAAAAATTTTCGGAATATTCGGAAAAAAATTAAAAGTTGAAATTTTTAAAAAATTCTTAGTTTTGTGCGCTTTTTGGACGTTTTGCCACGTTTTTCGATTTTTCGAAATTTTTCGAAAAAATTGAAATTTCTCAAAGGGGTACCCCTTTGAGAATTTTCAAAAATTTTCGAAATTTTAAAAAAATTAAAAACGACTGCAAATGGCGCGAAACGCGAAGAAAACTAAGAATTTTCGAAAAAATTTGAATTCAGCTAAGACAGGTGAGGCACAGCCCTAAACAAGCAGACAAGACTTGGGACAATAACTTCTCAAGACTTGGGACGAGTGACTTGTCAAGACTTGGGACAAGAACTTCTCAAGACTTGGGACAAGAACTTCTCAAGACTTGTGACAAGAACTTCTCAAAACTTGGGACGAGTAACTTCTCAAGACTTGGGACAAGAACTTCTCAAGACTTGGGACAAGTGACTTCTCAAGACTTGGGACAAGAACTTCTCAAGACTTGTGACAAGAACTTCTCAAGACTTGGGACAAGAACTTCTCAAGACTTGGGACGAGTGACTTCTCAAGACTTGGGACGAGTGACTTCTCAAGACTTGGGACAAGAACTTCTCAAGACTTGGGACAAGAACTTCTCAAGACTTGGGACAAGAACTTCTCAAGACTTGGGACAAGAACTTCTCAAGACTTGGGACAAGAACTTCTCAAGACTTGGGACAAGCACTTCTCAAGACTTGGGACAAGAACTTCTCAAGACTTGGGACAAGAACTTCTCAAGACTTGGGACAAGAACTTCTCAAGACTTGGGACGAGTGACTTCTCAAGACTTGGGACAAGTGACTTCTCAAGACTTGGGACAAGAACTTCTCAAGACTTGGGACAAGTGACTTCTCAAGACTTGGGACAAGAACTTCTCAAGACTTGGGACAAGAACTTCTCAAGACTTGGGACAAGAACTTCTCAAGACTTGGGACAAGTGACTTCTCAAGACTTGGGACAAGTGACTTCTCAAGACTTGGGACAAGAACTTCTCAAGACTTGGGACAAGGACTTCTCAAGACTTGGGACAAGTGACTTCTCAAGACTTGGGAGTCTAGTCCTGATAAGGATGGGACAGGTCAAATTTAGAAGGAAAAATTTTCAAATTTTTCGAAAAATCAAAAAACGCTGCAAACCTGAAATGCGCACAAAACCAAAAATTTTCGGAATATTCGGAAAAAAATTAAAAGTTGAAATTTTTCAAAAATTCTTAGTTTTGTGCGCTTTTTGGACGATTTGCCACGTTTTTCGATTTTTCGAAATTTTTCGAAAAAATTGAAATTTCTCAAAGGGGTACCCCTTTGAGAATTTTCAAAAATTTTCGAAATTTTAAAAAATTAAAAACGACTGCAAATGGCGCGAAACGCGAAGAAAACTAAGAATTTTCGAAAAAATTTGAATTCAGCTAAGACAGGTGAGGCACAGCCCTAAACAAGCAGACAAGACTTGGGACAATAACTTCTCAAGACTTGGGACGAGTGACTTGTCAAGACTTGGGACAAGCACTTCTCAAGACTTGGGACAAGAACTTCTCAAGACTTGGGACAAGAACTTCTCAAGACTTGGGACAAGAACTTCTCAAGACTTGGGACGAGTGACTTCTCAAGACTTGGGACAAGAACTTCTCAAGACTTGGGTGTCTAGTCCTGATAGGGATGGGACAGGTCAAATTTAGAAGGAAAGATTTTCAAATTTTTCGAAAAATCAAAAAACGCTGCAAACCTTGTGAAATGCGCACAAAACCAAAAATTTTCGGAAAATTCGGAAAAAAATTAAAAGTTGAAAATTTTCAAAAATTCTTAGTTTTGTGCGCTTTTTGGACGATTTGCCACGTTTTTCGATTTTTCGAAATTTTTCGAAAAAATTTAAATTTCTCAAAGGGGTACCCCTTTGAGAATTTTCAAAATTTTTCGAAATTTTAAAAAAATTAAAAACGGCTGCAAATGGCGTGAAACGCGAAGAAAACTAAGAATTTTCGAAAATTTTGAATTCAGCTAAGACAGGTGAGGCACAGCCCTAAACAAGCAGACAAGACTTGGGACAATAACTTCTCAAGACTTGGGACAAGAACTTCTCAAGACTTGGGACAAGAACTTCTCAAGACTTGGGACGAGTGACTTCTCAAGACTTAGGACAAGTGACTTCTCAAGACTTGGGACAAGAACTTCTCAAGACTTGGGACAAGTGACTTCTCAAGAATTGGGACAAGAACTTCTCAAGACTTGGGACGAGTGACTTCTCAAAACTTGGAACGAGTGACTTCTCAAGACCTGGGACAAGTGACTTCTCAAGACTTGGGACAAGAACTTCTCAAGACTTGGGACAAGGACTTCTCAAGACTTGGGACAAGTGACTTCTCAAGACTTGGGAGTCTAGTCCTGATAAGGATGGGACAGGTCAAATTTAGAAGGAAAAATTTTCAAATTTTTCGAAAAATCAAAAAACGCTGCAAACCTTCTGAAATGCGCACAAAACCAAAAATTTTCGGAATATTCGGAAAAAAATTAAAAGTTGAAAATTTTCAAAAATTTTCGAAATTTTAAAAAAATTAAAAACGACTGCAAATGGCGCGAAACGCGAAGAAAACTAAGAATTTTCGAAAAAATTTGAATTCAGCTAAGACAGGTGAGGCACAGCCCTAAACAAGCAGACAAGACTTGGGACAATAACTTCTCAAGACTTGGGACGAGTGACTTGTCAAGACTTGGGACAAGAACTTCTCAAGACTTGGGACAAGTGACTTCTCAAGACTTGGGACAAGTGACTTCTCAAGACTTGGGACAAGAACTTCTCAAGACTTGGGACAAGTGACTTCTCAAGACTTGGGACAAGAACTTCTCAAGACTTGGGACAAGGACTTCTCAAGATTTGGGACGAGTGACTTCTCAAGACTTGGGACAAGAACTTCTCAAGACTTGGGACAAGTGACTTCTCAAGACTTGGGACAAGTGACTTCTCAAGACTTGGGACAAGAACTTCTCAAGACTTGGGACAAGTGACTTCTCAAGACTTGGAACAAGAACTTCTTAAGACTTGGGACAAGTGACTTCTCAAGACTTGGGACAAGAACTTCTCAAGACTTGGGACAAGTGACATCTCAAGACTTGGGACGAGTGACTTCTCAAGACTTGGGTGTCTAGTCCTGATAGGGATGGGACAGGTAAAATTTAGAAGGAAAATTTTTCAAATTTTTCGAAAAATCAAAAAACGCTGCAAACCTTCTAAAATGCGCACAAAACCAAAAATTTTCGGAAAATTCGGAAAAAAAAGTAAAAGTTGAAATTTTTCAAAAATTCTTAGTTTTGTGCGCTTTTTGGACGATTTGCCACGTTTTTCGATTTTTCGAAATTTTTCGAAAAAATTGAAATTTCTCAAAGGGGTACCCCTTTGAGAATTTTCAAAATTTTTCGAAATTTTAAAAAAATTACAAACGACTGCAAATGGCGCGAAACGCGAAGAAGACTAAGAATTTTCGAAAAAATTTGAATTCAGCTAAGACAGGTGAGGCACAGCCCTAAACAAGCAGACAAGACTTGGGACAATAACTTCTCAAGACTTGGGACAAGGACTTCTCAAGACTTGGGACAAGAACTTCTCAAGACTTGGGACAAGTGACTTCTCAAGACTTGGGACAAGAACTTCTCAAGACTTGGGACGAGTGACTTCTCAAGACTTGGGACGAGTGACTTCTCAAGACTTGGGACAAGAACTTCTCAAGACTTGGGACAAGTGACTTCTCAAGAATTGGGACAAGTGACTTCTCAAGACTTGGGACAAGTGACTTCTCAAGACTTGGGAGTCTAGTACTGATAGGGATGGGACAGGTCAAATTTAGAAGGAAAAATTTTCAAATTTTTCGAAAAATCAAAAAACGCTGCAAACCTTCTGAAATGCGCACAAAACCAAAAATTTTCGGAAAATTCGGAAAAAAATTAAAAGTTGAAATTTTTCAAAAATTCTTAGTTTTGTGCGCTTTTTGGACGATTTGCCACGTTTTTCGATTTTTCGAAAAAATTGAAATTTCAAAATTTTTCGAAATTTTAAAAAAATTAAAAACGACTGCAAATGGCGCGAAACGCGAAGAAAACTAAGAATTTTCGAAAAAATTTGAATTCAGCTAAGACAGGTGAGGCACAGCCCTAAACAAGCAGACAAGACTTGGGACAATAACTTCTCAAGACTTGGGACGAGTGACTTCTCAAGACTTGGGACGAGTGACTTCTCAAGACTTGGGACGAGTGACTTCTCAAGACTTGGGACGAGTGACTTCTCAAGACTTGGGACAAGTGACTTCTCAAGACTTGGGACAAGGACTTCTCAAGACTTGGGACAAGTGACTTCTCAAGACTTGGGACAAGAACTTCTCAAGACTTGGGACGAGTGACTTCTCAAGACTTGGGACGAATGACTTCTCAAGACTTGGGACAAGTGACTTCTCAAGACTTGGGACAAGAACTTCTCAAGACTTGGGACAAGGATTTCTCAAGACTTGGGACAAGTGACTTCTCAAGACTTGGGACAAGAACTTCTCAAGACTTGGGACAAGGACTTCTCAAGACTTGGGACAAGTGACTTCTCAAGACTTGGGAGTCTAGTCCTGAAGAGGATGGGACAGGTCAAATTTAGAAGGAAAAATTTTCAAATTTTTCGAAAAATCAAAAAACGCTGCAAACCTTCTGAAATGCGCACAAGACCAAAAATTTTCGGAAAATTCGGAAAAAAATTAAAAGTTGAAAATTTTCAAAAATTCTTAGTTTTGTGCGCTTTTTGGACGATTTGCCACGTTTTTCGATTTTTCGAAATTTTTCGAAAAAATTGAAATTTCTCAAAGGGGTACCCTTTTGAGAATTTTCAAAATTTTTCGAAATTTAAAAAAAATTAAAAACGACTGCAAATGGCGTGAAACGCGAAGAAAACTAAGAATTTCCGAAGAAATTGAATTCAGCTAAGACAGGTGAGGCACAGCCCTAAACAAGCAGACAAGTCTTGGGACAATAACTTCTCAAGACTTGGGACGAGTGACTTCTCAAGACTTGGGACGAGTGACTTCTCAAGACTTGGGACGAGTGACTTCTCAAGACTTGGGACGAGTGACTTTTCAAGACTTGGGACAAGTGACTTCTCAAGACTTGGGACAAGGACTTCTCAAGACTTGGGACAAGTGACTTCTCAAGACTTGGGACAAGAACTTCTCAAGACTTGGGACGAGTGACTTCTCAAGACTTGGGACGAATGACTTCTCAAGACTTGGGACAAGGACTTCTCAAGACTTGGGACAAGTGACTTCTCAAGACTTGGGAGTCTAGTCCTGATAAGGATGGGACAGGTCAAATTTAGAAGGAAAAATTTTCAAATTTTTCGAAAAATCAAAAAACGCTGCAAACCTTCTGAAATGCGCACAAAACCAAAAATTTTCGGAAAATTCGGAAAAAAATTAAAAGTTGAAAATTTTCAAAAATTCTTAGTTTTGTGCGCTTTTTGGACGATTTGCCACGTTTTTCGATTTTTCGAAATTTTTCGAAAAAATTGAAATTTCTCAAAGGGGTACCCCTTTGAGAATTTTCAAAATTTTTCGAAATTTTAAAAAAATTAAAAACGACTGCAAATGGCGTGAAACGCGAAGAAAACTAAGAATATTCGAAAAAAATTGAATTCAGCTAAGACAGGTGAGGCAAAGCCTTAAACAAGCAGACAAGACTTGGGACAATAACTTCTCAAGACTTGGGACAAGGACTTCTCAAGACTTGGGACAAGAACTTCTCAAAACTTGGGACAAGTGACTTCTCAAAACTTGGGACAAGAACTTCTCAAGACTTGGGACAAGAACTTCTCAAGACTTGGGACGAGTGACTTCTCAAGACTTGGGACAAGTGACTTCTCAAGACTTGGGACAAGAACTTCTCAAGACTTGGGACAAGAACTTCTCAAGACTTGGGACGAGTGACTTCTCAAGACTTGGGACAAGAACTTCTCAAGACTTAGGACAAGGACTTCTCAAGACTTGGGACGAGTGACTTCTAAAGACTTGGGACAAGAACTTCTCAAGACTTGGGACAAGTGACTTCTCAAGACTTGGGACAAGTGACTTCTCAAGACTTGGGACAAGAACTTCTCAAGACTTGGGACAAGAACTTCTCAAGACTTGGGACAAGTGACTTCTCAAGACTTGGGACAAGAACTTCTCAAGACTTGGGACAAGTGACTTCTCAAGACTTGGGACAAGAACTTCTCAAGACTTGGGACGAGTGACTTCTCTAGACTTGGGACGAGTGACTTCTCAAGACTTGGGACAAGTGACTTCTCAAGACTTGGGAGTCTAGACCTGATAGGGATGGGACAGGTCAAATTTAGAAGGAAAAATTTTCAAATTTTTCGAAAAATCAAAAAACGCTGCAAACCTTCTGAAATGCGCACAAAACCAAAAATTTTCGGAAAATTTGGAAAAAAATTAAAAGTTGAAAATTTTCAAAAATTCTTAGTTTTGTGCGCTTTTTGGACGATTTGCCACGTTTTTCGATTTTTCGAAATTTTTCGAAAAAATTGAAATTTCTCAAAGGGGTACCTCTTTGAGAATTTTCAAAAATTTTCGAAATTTTAAAAAAATAAAAAAGACTGCAAATGGCGTGAAACGCGAAGAAAACTAAGAATTTTCGAAAAAATTCAATTCAGCTAAGACAGGTGAGGCACAGCCCTAAACAAGCAGACAAGTCTTGGGACAATAACTTCTCAAGACTTGGGACGAGTGACTTCTCAAGACTTGGGACAAGAATACAATACTTTTATTTTCCGTCGTTTCACAAGCTTATTGTTAAAATTACATAAAATTTCACATAAAATTGTTACATTTTTAAAATTGACGACATGTTTCGATATACAATTCTATCATCGTCAGGTCTATCAAAATTAAAATTAAAATCTGGTGTATCTGTTTCTCTGCTTATATTGATTTTGTTTTTACCCGTTTTTGATTTTATTACATCTCCAGGCTTCTTCCATTTAATTTTCGAGACTGCGCCTGGGTGCCTATATCTGTAAAATCAATTTTAATTTTCATATCGTGATTCTGGCTACCGACATAGGAAATGGAATAATTTTACTCTAATTTTATATTTAAGGAATTACTCAAATATATCGTATTACAAGCAAAAGAAATGCAATCACAAAATATAAAGTATTATAACATACCGGGTTGTGTGTGATGTGCGTGTCCGTTGTTATTGAATGGCAGACAGCAACTGAGTTGTGAGTATCGTGTGTGGCTATATATAGGTGAAAGTTGTTTAGGGGGTTGGGTCAATGGACTGTAGAATGTTAAATATCGGATTGTTCGTGTAAATGTTGCTGTCGTTTAATGCAAGGTTTTGTTTATGTGTTCTTTGTATATGATATTTCTCTATGGTGTCTCTATGTCGTTTGTTTTGTATTATTTTTATAATGTCCATTGTATGTTCTATTTTGTTGTATGAATGTCCTGTGTTTAATATATGCTTTGCATATGCTGAATGGTCTTTATTATGTTTTATTGCTGTAATATGCTCTTTATATCTTTGATTAAAGGTGCGTCCAGTTTGGCCTATATAGGTTAACGGGCAATCATTGCATTTTAACCTATATATGCCTGGTTTTTCGTATTGATTTGTTGTGTCTATTTGTGGTTTTTGTTTCAAGATGTTTTTTATAGTGTTTTTTGTTCTAAATGCTATTTTTATGTTATTTGTTTTAAATGTTTTTGTTATATATTTGGTTTCTTTTCCTATATATGTGAATGTGGCCCATTTGTTTTGTTTATTTTCGTTTCCGTCTTCATTTATGTTGTTTACATTGTTTATTTTATTTTTGGGTTTTAATTCATAATTATTATATCCGTTTTCTATTAGAATTTGTTTTATTGTGTTACATTCAATTTGTTTGTTTTCTGTGGTTATGGGATATGTATTTTTTCTGTTTATTAAGTAGTTAATAGCCATCTGTTTATGTTCATTCGGATGGCATGAAGAGGCATGAATTATGGTGCTTGTATTTGTGGGCTTTCTGTATATTTTGAATTCGAAGTTATTTTCGTTTCGTATTATAGTTAGATCTAAATAATTTAATTTGTTATTTTGTTCTTTTTCTAAAGTAAATTGTATATTTTGATTTATGTTGTTAAATTCATTTAAAACATTTTTTATATCTGTATTTTTTCCATCAAAAATCATGAGTATATCGTCAACATATCTACTATAGTATTTAATTTGATATTTATTTAATATATTTACTATGTAATCATGTTCGAGATATTGTAAGAATATTTCAGATAATATGCTCGAGGTGGGAGCTCCCATAGGTAATCCTGTTTCTTGTTTCCAATATTCATTGTTGAATTGGAAATAATTTTGGTTAATAATAATGTTAGTTATATTTGTAATTTCATTTATTAGATCTGTATTTATATTCTGTCTATTTAGAATATCTCTTATAATATCTCGTAGCATGCTTGTTGGAATATTTGTATACATATTATTGATGTCAAAAGAACAAATTTGTATATTTTTATTATTATGAAAATTTAATTGTTGGATTTCATTTATTAATTTTATAGAATTTGTTATATTAAAGGTATTTGGTAAATTACAATATTCTTTTAAAATGTTTTGTATTTTTATTGCTATTTTATATGCAGGGGCTGATGTCCAATTTATTAATGGTCTGATAGAATATGGGTTCTTACGTAGTTTAATTTTTCCTGTGATGATTGGTGCGGTGTATGATTATAGTATTGTGTTTTGGGATGGTTAAAAATGTTATTACACTTTTGGGTTGTGAAACGACGGAAAATAAAAGTATTGTATTGAGGAACACAAGCAGGATGCAATTAAGATATAAGTTGGGACAAGAACTTCTCAACACTTGGGACAAGGACTTCTGAAGACTTGGGACAAGTGACTTCTCAAGACTTGGGAGTCTAGTCCTGATAGGGATGGGACAGGTCAAATTTAGAAGGAAAATTTTTTGAAATTTTTCGAAAAATCAAAAAACGCTGCAAACCTTCTGAAATGCGCACAAAACCAAAAATTTTCGGAAAATTCGGAAAAAAATTAAAAGTTGAAAATTTTCAAAAATTCTTAGTTTTGTGCGCTTTTTGGACGATTTGCCACGTTTTTCGATTTTTCGAAATTTTTCGAAAAAATTGAAATTTCTCAAAGGGGTACCCCCTTTGAGAATTTTCAAAAATTTTCGAAATTTTAAAAAAATTAAAAACGACTGCAAATGGCGCGAAACGCGAAGAAAACTAAGAATTTTCGAAAAAATTTGAATTCAGCTGACAGGTGAGGCACAGCCCTAAACAAGCAGACAAGACTTGGGACAATAACTTCTCAAGACTTGGGACGAGTGACTTGTCAAGACTTGGGACAAGAACTTCTCAAGACTTGGGACAAGAACTTCTCAAGACTTGTGATGAGTGACTTCTCAAGACTTGGGACAAGAACTTCTCAAGACTTGGGACAAGAACTTCTCAAGACTTGGGACAAGAACTTCTCAAGACTTGGGACAAGAACTTCTCAAGACTTGGGACAAGTGACTTCTCAAGACTTGGGACAAGAACTTCTCAAGACTTGGGACGAGTGACTTCTCAAGACTTGGGACGAGTGACTTCTCAAGACTTGGGACAAGGACTTCTCAAGACTTGGGACAAGTGACTTCTCAAGACTTCGGACAAGAACTTCTCAAGACTTAAAACGAGTGACTTCTCAAGACTTGGGACAAGTGACTTCTCAAGACTTGGGACGAGTGACTTCTCAAGACTTGGGACGAGTGACTTCTCAAGACTTGGGACAAGTGATTTCTCAAGACTTGGGACAAGGACTTCTCAAGACTTGGGACAAGTGACTTCTCAAGACTTGGGAGTCTAGTCGTGATAGGGATGGGACAGGTCAAATTTAGAAGGAAATTTAGAAGGTAGTCTCGTGTGTGAATCACGTACGTCATTGCTAAAATAAACCCCTGCCTTGTCTTGGAAGTGGAAGTGTCAATGACTGATTTCAAATCAGATTAAAATTTCAAAACTCCTTTGCGTTCGTCGGACTCCGTGAGAGACAATAATAACTCTACATGATCGGAAAAATCAACTACCTTTGCACTACAATAATTTTATTCACCGTCTTTACACAAGCTTATAGATTGTTAAAATCACATAAAATTATAACATTTCAACATATGATATTGTTACATTTTAAAATGACGACATGTTTCGATGTTCATTCCATCATCGTCAGGTCTATCAATTAAAATTAAAAACTGTTGCACTTGCTGCCCTGCGTATACTGATTTGTTCTACCCGTTACATTTTATTTGTTTAACCTCCAGGCTTCTTCCATTTAATTTTTGAAGACTGCGCCTGGATGTCTTAAATCTGCAAAATCAATTTTAATTTTCATATCCTGATCCTGGCTACTGACATAGGAAATGGAATAATTTTAAAGAATTACTCAATATATCGTAATACAAGCAAAAGAAAAGTAATCACAAAATATTTAAAGTATTATAACATACCGGGTTGTGTGTGAGGTGCGTGTCCGATATTAATCTACCAAATACGTTTAACATAACAAATTCTATAAAATTAATAAACGAAATCCAACAATTGAATTTTCATAATAATAAAATTATACAAATTTGTTCTTTTGACATCAATAATATGTATACAAATATTCCAACAATCATGCTACGAGATATTGTAAGAGATATTCTAAATAGACAGAATATAAATACAGATCTAATAAATGAAATTACAAATATAACTAACATTATTATTAACCAAAATTATTTCCAATTCAACAATGAATATTGGAAACAAGAAACAGGGTTACCCATGGGAGCTCCAACCTCGAGCATATTATCTGAAATATTCTTACAATATCTCGAGCATGATTATATAGTAAATATATTAAACAAATATCAAATCAAATACTATAGTAGATATGTTGATGATATACTCATGATTTTTGATGCAAAAAATACAAATATAAAAAATGTTTTAAATGAATTTAACAACATAAATCAAAATATACAATTCACTTTAGAAACAGAACAAAATAACAAATTAAATTATTTAGATCTAACTATAATACGAAACGAAAACAACTCTGAATTCAAAATATACAGAAAACCTACAAATACAAGCACCATAATTCATGCCTCTTCATGCCATCCAAATGAACATTAACAAATGGCTATTAATTACTTAATAAACCGAAAAAATACATATCCCATGACCACAATAAACAAACAAATTGAATGTAACATAATAAAACAAATTCTAATAGAAAACGGATATAATAATTATGAATTAAAACCCAAAAATAAAATAAACAATGTAAACAACATAAATGAAGACAAAAACGAAAATAAACAAAACAAATGGGCCACATTCACATATATAGGAAAAGAAACCAAATATATAACAAAAACATTTAAAACAAATAACAAAAATAGCATTTAGAACAAAAAACACAATAAAAAACATCTTGAAACAAAAGCCACAAATAGACACAACAAATCAATACGAAAAACCAGGCATATATAGGTTAAAATGCAATGATTGCCCGTTAACCTATATAGGCCAAACCGGACGCACCTTTAGTCAAAGATACAAAGAGCATATTACAGCAATTAAACACAATAAAGATCATTCAGCATATGCAAAGCATATATTAAACACAGGACATACATACAACAAAATAGAACAAACAATGGACATTATAAAAATAATACAAAACAAGCGACATAGAGACACCATAGAAAAATATCATATACAAAGAACACATAAACAAAATCTTGCATTAAACGACAGTAACATCTACACGAACATTCCGATATTTAACATTCTACAGTCCATCGACCCAACCCCCTAAACAACTTTCACCCAATATATATAGCCATACACGATACTCACAGCTTAGTTGCAGTCTACAGCTCCGTAATATCGGACACGCACCTCACACACAACCCGGTATGTTATAATACTTTAAATATTTTGTGATTACTTTTCTTTTGCTTGTATTACGATATATTGAGTAATTCTTTAAAATTATTCCATTTCCTATGTCAGTAGCCAGGATCAGGATATGAAAATTAAAATTGATTTTGCAGATTTAAGACATCCAGGCGCAGTCTTCAAAAATTAAACGGAAGAAGCCTGGAGGTTAAACAAATAAAATCTATCGGGTAGAACAAATCAGTATACGCAGGGCAGCAAGTGCAACAGTTTTTAATTTTAATTGATAGACCTGACGATGATGGAATGAACATGGAAACATGTCGTCATTTTAAAATGTAACAATATCATATGTTGAAATGTTATAATTTTATGTGATTTTAACAATCTATAAGCTTGTGTAAAGACGGTGAATAAAATTATTGTATTGAAGAACACAAGCATGACGCAATTAAGATATAAGTTACCTTTGCACGTTGCACCAAGTACTACACCATACGCCATTCAAAGTAAGGTGATGAACGATACCGCAACACACACAAAGAGCCATTCGCCTCGAGTCCCCTCCAGAACAGGCCGCATCCACTCGTACGTGTCCGATGCACTGGCGTACATGAAACACAAACACAGATTATAAGTCAAACATACCAACCAGCAATCGCCAATGCTCAGAACTTGGATCCATAAAATGGAAAGAAAACAACACACTCGCACCATAATTTAACTGTATCACCCTTTTTTAAGTTAAAAGGGGGAGGCTCTTAGTGTCATTACATCCACCGGCAATCCCATTTTACGTAAACTGGATGTAAATGATCAATGATAAGGAGATATAAATACAATACCAATTTCAAAAGAATCAAACATGAGCATACATTTACAAAGTTCAAAACCACGACAACGAAGACTGAACCAATCTGACTCAAGTGATATCTCAACCTCTCACAAGAAATAAATAAAACACTCTCTCAAAAAAAAAGAAACTCGCCCTCAGTCTCTCACCGAGAGATAGGGAAGCTACCTTACCTATCCTGGAAATCCTCTTTCTTGGCCAAATTAAAATACCAATGCCAAACACATAAAATGAAGGCAGAGCTACCTCCAATGGAAAACATGGTAGAATACTATTATTATTATTATTCAGTGTTCTGTCTTACGACAAGTCCTTCAAACTGTGAAACTTGTTACAATGCAGATATCAAAACATCTTGTAAACATAAACAAGTGCATGTGCATGGTGGAATATTTCGCTATCTTGCCAAAGAATTTGATTGTGTGAATCATGAATTAGCACATTTCATAATCATATTTCTCGTATACTTACACAATGCATGTCAAGTAGACACAGAGATAAATCTCTCGCAGACATGAGGTCCTTCGTGATAACAGCCGATTGATTTCCTGTCGTCATATCAGTGAGCCAGCAAAGTGTTTCTGCACATACTCCACTCTTTTCCTGGCAAGCAGTAGTCATGTCAGGTGACGCATCCTTCAACCTCAGTAAAGTCCCATGGATCAATCAAGCTTCTTCTCTGCAGCTATTACCAGAAAAAAAATGCAATCACATTCAACACATCACCTAATTTAAAGGTTTCATAACCGATCCCCTTGCTCAAAATTAACCAAAAGCACAGAAAATATCCCAGCAGCTCCGGTCACTGTGCACAATACTCACACGTCAACAAAACTAAATTCCTTACCTTCGCAATTAATCACTTATTAATTAGTAAACACATCACATTAAAGGCTCCACAGCACTACACACATCACACATGTAACAAAACCACTCATTAACAAAACCTTATCACAAATAGTCACCACCCTCGTCTACAAGCTATACCTAACCTCCAATTTTGATGTCCTATGAACAATATATTCACTAGAGAATCATGAATGCCTCTAGCATACCACAGATACAGCAATTATGCCAATCTCTCACCGCACATAGGTCTTTCAACATATCAAATCTCACATTTAAGTTCACAACATCTGAAGTACCTAATAAAATTGGACAGACTCATCTCTCTCACACGACAACCACATCAAATACATTCTAATGCTCATGTACTCACACAACGAATGCCTCGTTCAGACTGATATCAGTTTCTTGCGGATACGATGTTCCTTCTTTGTCCCAGCAGGTTTAATCTTCTGACATCAAGTCGGTCCGCCAACTGTTACCGCACGTACTTCAATGCTTGTCTGGCTGGCAGTACGCAGGTCACGTGACAAACAGCATGGTGCTCAGTAGAATCTGAAGGATCATTCTGTTTCTCGTAATCTGCTACTCCCAGAAAGAGAAAATACAGTCACATTCAAGAAATCAAGACATCACACTCTTCTAAGAGCACACAGTTTTACTTCACCAAGCAGTTAACACTCCTACCTTAGCCAATGAACAAGCACCTTCCATTTTCAGAAGACAAATTCTGTCAAGTTCATTACAAACCCATTCACAAGTTAACTTTAAATACGGGTCACGACAGTGTCACAACCAGCGACCTGACAAATTCTGAACTCCCTCACTCACAGATTCATACTGGAGCCTTTCTTTCCTCCCCCCCAGCAAATTTAAAGCATTCGCCAAGTGGGCCATTATTCCACACGTCATAATACTGCAACTACAAACTCTACAACTCACACACATCACGTCAGTCCCACGCAACTTCTGTTGCCACTGATTCAGTGGATATTTAACGAACAGTTCGCTTGCCGTCTGTTTGGAACCGAGGATGTTGATCGCTGTCTCCAAGATACACGGCTCCCTCTCCTCGTGCCCCATTATGACAGCAAGGGAGTCTACAAACACCAGTCGGTCCATGCCCCTCAGGTTCGCCTGTTTTGATGTCATGGAGAAAGGACCTAAATGAAAGATTAAGAAATGGCAAGCCACTACAACACACCCAACATCTGTAGCACTTCTACTACTAAGGTGAATTCAACCGACAAGGGGCAAGAGGTAGCCGTAGCAATTAGATTTTTTTTCCATATCACCATCAGTAATGCCACTTTATCATACCTTCTGGAAGCAAAGGTGGAAACTTCACCATCAGTAATATAAATTGTTTCAATGTTGAACAATCTAAATTTATAAAACTGAACTCACCAGCTACCTGAGATATCGCCACCATTGTGTAGTGACAAACAAGGAACACACCGTCGTAACTCTTTCATGGCTGCAGCAACAAACACTCCTACCAACATACACAACAGGCCTTACTGGCTTTTCCAGATATGAAGCAGACGCTTTCAACAAGTTCACATACTAAATGTGGTTTTAAGAGAGATTTCAGGTTCTCACAGTGGTCTTTGGGTTCTAACACCACTTGGACTTACAGAAAACCAACACAGATTATGATTTTTAAACATTTAATGGTTCGCTATATCAGCTGCAGTTATCCTTGTGACTAAGCGCAATGCCATGAGGCAGTGGGAGCATGGAGGTACACTCCATGCATTCTCAATTATAGAACAATGTGGAGGTCAGCCTCAAAATGTGGTTCCTTAAACTGGCAAAGAAAAATCACGTTCTTCATTGTTTCTTTGTAGTCTCAATAGAAGAAATAGACAAGTTCTTTATTTCATTAAAACCATTTACTACTTTTCAGGAAAAAAGGTCTTCTTCTTTCAATAATGGCATTGCAATTCAGAAAATAAGTTCATTAAACAATTTACTCAAATGGATGAACTTGCCTGTGACTGCCATCTGGTGAGTGGCTCTGGCTTGCTTGTCCTGCAATCTGCACGCAATCCCATGGACTGCGGAGATCTCCACATGTGGATCATCAGAACTGCAACGGCGAATCACAATGAGTACAGATAATTACACTCACATCCTAATGTTCAGTGTACAAAATGTTGGTCACAACAGTGGCCAATGCAGTAGCTGCTTCCTAAATCAGCAACTGATGTAAAAGGGACAGAGAAAATGGGAAATCTGGGTTTATGATATGAGAAAGAAATACATTACGTGCAGATGCCTCCTGGTACTGGCAGGATACTAAACACAAACTAATTGTGATACAGCCTCTAACAGGCTCACTGTACCAGTAAATAATGAGTTCTGGGTGCTCAGAGAAAGATCTATACCAGTGCCTCATAGACTGCCATGGGACTCGCTTACAATTCTGCGTTGAAAAGCCAGTGATTAACAATCTGTTATGTCATGTTAGTACCATCAGGCTGGAAAAACATCTTTTATTTTGTACACTTTTTTAATATCAAGAATGAGGTTAGTTTTACAATATTCTTCTGCCTCCAACTGCTCTTATATACCTTGGACAGGAGAACAGCTGCTGCACTCTATTCTCATCATCATTAAAATTCAGGGATGCCACCAAGAAACAGCAAATTATTTCCCAGCACTGACGACGGTAGAACGGATCCGTCGTGCTCGACTTCAGAGCACCAGATGCTGTCTCCACGACCTGGAAAACACAAGCAGCAGTTTCAAGTTATAACGAGTGACAACGCAGGCCAGATTCACTGGTAAGGGAAGTCAAATGTTTTAGTTACAGTAACTTTCAAGTACTGCACTTACTGTAATACTCTAAACACCTTTTCTCCACATCAGGGCGCATGTCATATTTATTTCCAGAACCTTTGGGATTCATGGACACCAACATATCATTGACTAGACTTTTATTTTGTAAGTGGACTTTGACAAATCTCAACAATAAAATAAAAATTAATTACAAGTATATAATTTTTCTATAGTCTATGCTAACCGTAATAAACGTCAAAAAGGAACGTATTATACGCGTATCAAGTCATTTAATGATCTTCCACCAACAATTAAAACTCTAAATGATTTAAAGGTGTTCAAGCCTGCATTTAAATTATTTTTCATAATTGAATTGCAGAATCTGAAGGTTATGTACATTCACATGTGAAACACATCCTTGTAATTGTGTCAAAAGTACTGAAGTTTATATGTATTGTATGAAATGATTTGTTCTCCATCCTTTGGTTTAGTCCTAAGAAGGATCTATGGAATGTAAATAAACTGTACTCTCTAACATACCTGAACAATGCAATTCCTTATCCAAGTCACAAACACTACAGGTGCTTCGTTCTGTCTGGTTCTTCACATCTCCAACTCCAAAAAAGCTGCTTCCCCATCACACACACAACTGATCTTCTGAAACGCTGATATTCAGACAAATTAGTCCTCCATGTCTTCGTTGATACCAGTAAACACACACTACAGCTACAGTTCACATGAAAGTTGCTACTCAGTACATCCCCTGATCTCAAACTACTCTTTGAGACAGACTAGGCACTCCCACTAAATCTATAACCGTACACCTCCTCGGAAAGCAAGGTAATCGCACGAGGGCCTGAGGTCTTCCTTGTGGCATTGTGAGGCATGCTACGAACACCCCATACTTGGTCACTAGGAATCAAAAGTGGGCAACGGCTATAGTATCCCACATGCTTGCAGGCACTCCTACCTGAAACAATACCAAATACCAAAATAAATATCCGCATTGTGACACCAGTCGTAACTGCTACTACGAATGCACTCTACACCTCATCAATAATCAACTGGCCAACTAAACCAACCCTCCATGCAACCAAAATATTTCACACTTATGTCCTTCACACAAGGGAAAGATGACACACATCAATTCAAATTAACTTCCACGCCCTGGCAATATATATGAGAGTAAATCTGCACTGGACTCAGAATGCATCCTAGCAACCAAAGAAATACAGAGGGGCAGAACGCCCACGCCATTTTATCATAGGCAGGGACGGCAACGTCTGAAAAACAGCGAACTCATCCGACCTCCTTGTCATAGCAGAGTAGTAGTAAACTACGTCTTACGCAGGAAAAGTCTGAGAACTGTTGGACAAAAAACAATCTTCCACGTGCCAAATTCCTGTTGCGATAAGAAGTGAGCCTGCCAAGTGTACTGAACATACTCCACTGATTTCCTGGCAAGCAGTAGGCTGGTCAGGTGACAGACAGCTTTTCCCCGAGTAAAATCCCAAGGATCAATTAAGCTTCTTCTCTCAGCTATTCCCAGAAAGACAAAATGCATTCACTTTTAACTAACACAAATGCAAAAATAAACAGCATTCTGATGACGCAGTTGATTGAACATGTACTTTTGTTCTTGGGGAGGGGGGCACACCACACACACTTCTGAGTATATAAATGTCACTTATCAATGCCGTAAACGCCTCATGGCGTTTATTTATTTGATTCCTCGGGAATCATCGACACATAACCTCAACCGTTAAACGAGAACACCCCATCATTCCGTAACCTGATGACAGCCCACCTAGATCGCTGTTCGCACACATAAACTTACAGCACCTCCAAGACTCCGAAGACTAGACTCACGCTTACCAACACACACTCACTCTCACTCACTCTCTCTCACTCTCACTCTCTCTCTCTCTCTCTCTCTCTCTCTCTCTCTCTCTCTGTGCGAACTTGACCACAGCGAATTATAGTAGCGAACCCAGTAAACTACGTATTGAGCGGGAACAGAAGGGCAGCCGAATGGCATCGGCAGTTCGAGACCCAGCGGATTCTTACAGTAGTATTAAGTGTAGTATTAAGTTCTAAATATAAAACGAGGGCAGGACTGAACCGATTTCTGATTTCTGCCCTCTAAAAAAATAATTGAGGGTTAACGGGTGGGTGGGGAGCCGAAGATGAGAGAATGAGGGGGTTATGCAAAAATATATTTATGAGGGAGCAGCCAAAGGTGGTCCAAACAGACATCATATCAATCAACAATCTTTAACCAAAATGTGTTCAAAGCACTTGAGTCGAAAGAAAAAATCCAGCCAAATAAATCAACAAATCTGTCATCTACTGGGCATGAGATTTTTGCAAGCAAATCCAAATTCATAACAAACACCACACGCCAAACTTACAAGTTTTAAAACCTTTATCCTTGCTTAACACACCACAAGCACAGAAAATACCCCGGCAGGTCACAGCACTACATAACAAAAACCAAAATCACTTCACAAATAGTCTCCACCCACGCCTACAAACGATACCTATACCAACTGGAAACAGCAATAATGTCAATCCCAAACTGCATTTACTTCTGTCAACATATCATCTCACACTTACAATCACAACATTTAAAGTGCATCCTATAGGTCAGGTAATTACACACTTCATTCATTGTCCCATCAGGTTTCCTGTTCAGATATCAAGTCAGTCTGCGAACACACTCAACAGCTTACATGACAAGCATGCAGGTTTGATGGTTTGATTTATTTCGCTGGATTGTTTCTTTTTCGACTCATATGCTTTGATGTCTGTATGTTGTTGGTATACCCCCAACTGAGCCCCCTTTTATATATTTGTGCATAACCCCCCTCATTCTATCATATTAGGCGCCCCACCCTCCCGGTAACCCACAATTATTTTTAGAGGGCAGAAATCAGAAATCAGAAATCGTTTGAGTCCTGAGTCCTGCCCTCGTTTTATATTTAGAACTTAATACTACTGTAAGAATTAAGAATTAATACTACTGTAAGAATCCGCTGGGTCTCGAACTGCCGATGTCGTATTCCGCAGGCCAGCACGCTATCCATTCGGCTACCAGGCTCCTACAAGATTACGATTCTGGATCTTCCTGATATATCGATGCCCTGCATTTCCCGCCCAATACGTAGTTTACTGGGTTCGCTACTAGAATTCGCTGTAGTCAAGTTCGCGCAGAGATAGAGAGAGAGAGTTGGTAAAATTTGTTGCGTGAATCTAGTCTTAGGTGCTGTAAGTTTATGTGTGCGAACAGCGATCTAGGTGGGCTGTCATCAGGTTACGGAATGATAGGGTGTTCTCGTTTAACGGTTGAGGTTATGTGTCGATGATTCCCGAGGAATCAAATAAATAAACGCCATGAGGCGTTTACGGCATTGATAAGTGACATTTATATACTCAGAAGTGTGTGTGGTGTGCCCCCCTCCCCAAGAACAAAAGTACATGTTCAATCAACTGCGTCATCAGAATGCTGTTTATTTTTGCATTTGTGTTAGTTAAAAGTGAATGCATTTTGTCTTTCTGGGAATAGCTGAGAGAAGAAGCTTAATTGATCCTTGGGATTTTACTCGGGGAAAAGCTGTCTGTCACCTGACCAGCCTACTGCTTGCCAGGAAATCAGTGCAGTATGTTCAGTACACTTGGCAGGCTCACTTCATATCGCAACAGAAACCTGACCTGCCTACTGCTTGTATCACAATGTTGTTGCACATTAAATCCCTTACCAGCTGTAACATTAACTTCACAAAGTTTACAGAACAGAATTGTTCCATCAGAACTAAAATATTCCTCACCGAAATCTTTAATGAAAGCTCTTAACTTTGCACTTTCAGAACACCACTTTTGGCATCTGAACTAAATGAAGGATTCACTGTAAATGCCCGAGAAATGTAGTTTCAAGTAAGAATTTCATACCCAAAATATGAATTTTATCCTCAAAATATAACCAAAATGATCCTAACCATGAATCACCAGTATTGTTCCCAACAAACTGTGGTCAACCGGTGTCCTTGAAGATCTAAACATGATTTTGTGATTGTAAATAAAATTTTCATGAAGCAGAGTCCTTGAGAAGCTAATAGTAGATCATACAGTAAAGACTGCACCAAACCCTTAATTTAGTATGACTCCTTCTTGTTCCTGTACGAACAAATATCTTTGAACAGAATGAGCAGTTGATTGATCCACTGGTTGCTTAGCCGCCTGACTGTGATTAAGAGATCAAGTGGCTAAAAGGGTGAATGAACTGACTAATTGATTCGTAGGCTATTTAATAATTATATTTCAACCGTACAAATTACTTAATACTAAATGGGATTAGGATTATTGTGAATGGAGGATCCAAGACATGAAATTGTAATCTGAACAAAATTAAACAAACAGCGATGCAAATACATAGTAATTAAATGGCTAATTTGAAGGGAAAAAAACATGCACAAACAATATTGATTATATAACTATCCACTGCTAATACTAAAGTGCCACTACATTCCTTGGGCAACACCAACCACCCACTGGTTTCTTGATTTGAACACTTTCCCAAAAAAACAGCACAATTCATGAAGCTCCTCATTATGTAATTTTCTCTCGCTGCCTGTATGTTTCTCTTAGTTACATGTATTCTGCTCATCACAGACATCAGTGCAAGACACCAAGTTTAACACCCACACAAAACAGCAGGTGAAATAAGTAGCCATTATTATCTGTAATTAAGAACTTTTCCAAAAGCAGGAACTTTGAACAATGAAGCATGAACTGGCCTTCAACCTAATAGAGGAAATAAATGTCTTAAATATACTGTCTCTTAGTATAACGATATTGCACAGTTCAGTATCACCTCACAATTGAATAAATATAGTCATTTCTTTCACTCTGATGTTGGAAACATACATGGCACCTATCACACCGTGTAAAGACGTCCATTCGACACAGCCCACACTGACAGGTTAATATTTCCCACTTATAGGACCACAGTTCCCTTGTTCTGTAGTGTCCTCTGTATCAATGAAACATTATGTCCATGTGACCATGCACTCTTTCTCCTACACAGTAACAATTCTAAGGCCATGTGATATCCCCAATTTCATCATGATCATGTAGTGACTGCTTACCATAATATACTACCAACATAATAAACAACAGGAAGCAGCAATTACCTGGCATGTCACAGCATTAGTGGGGGAGCCTACACAGACAAGACATGCAACATAAATCACATGCGTTGCGCATATGCGCATGCCAATCCAAATGTTCTTGGATCAGCACACAAGAACAAAACACAATTCTAACACACATGAAGAATCACAGCAAGGTGAAAAATCACTAACACACTGTCTGACCGGTATTCTACACTACTGTGAATGAAACAGTGATCCACAGAGCAATAAAATTAATTTAGTGTCCTACAAAACAACTCATTACAAAGATGGTTGCCTGCGACGTTGCACAAACTGATTTTTACATTAAATGGTGCAACAACCTGCAAGACAGCCACCTCCATATACACTATCATAAGAACCTCAAAACTCAATTCAG
The DNA here is from genome assembly GCF_977971745.1 of Zootermopsis nevadensis. Taxonomy (NCBI): domain Eukaryota; kingdom Metazoa; phylum Arthropoda; class Insecta; order Blattodea; family Termopsidae; genus Zootermopsis; species Zootermopsis nevadensis. Next base: position 30,016 of record NW_028259191.1, read on the forward strand.
TAATGGCAGATGACAAAGTTAAAATGAACAGAAGATCAAGAGAACTGAAATGGTAGATATTCACACCAAATTTCACAAAAACCAGTCAACTGCTGTGTAACTGAATCAGGCTAGATGGACATACACATGCAGCTTACTTAATTAATAAGACTGCTTTATAAGTCATTCAAAAACCACTGGATCAACTGGCATATTCTGATACACTATGATCAGATTCAACTGGAAGATCTGAGGAAACTGACAAAAAAAACCCTCTTCAGTCAGGACAGCAAATCCCCTGCTGAGACTTGTGCATAGGACGTAATTCATTTGAGAAACAGGAGTGCTAACACAACACTGCTATAATTTACTGGTAGAATCACTCCTTCCCAAACGAGGATTTGCACAGAATAGTTTTGTCCATGTACTACACAACAATTCAGATCATTTTTTCCTTACGCATAGGAGATATTTATTTATGGGGGATTTACACTAGTGACAGACTTCCTTCCTGTTGCTATAAAACAAGTTTGTGTCCCAAATTCCCCAAACCCTATTTCCTTCATGTATTCTAAAACACAGGTAACCCACAAATTTAGCATTCTGTACTTGCTATAGTACATTCTTTTCCAACTGAAACACATTTGCTCATCTTACATTCAGTTCACATATGAATAAAATGGGAAGAACCCTGAGAGAAGGCACAGACAGACCACAGAAATCACGTCCACAACATTCACAATAACACTCACCTGCGAGCTTCTTCATACTTAATCTGCTGTCGCAAGAACACCGCATTCTTCAGCAGTTCCTGTATGTTACCAAGGTTATCCTCTGCCCCCTCCATAGACTTCACTGCCCTGGAGAACAATACAACTGCTGAAAAAACTACACAAAGTTCTGGGAAGGTCTTGTGATTCTCACTTTTCTTCCAAATCATATATATATATATATATATATAGATAGATAGACACATGCACACACACCATATTTGGCGACTTTGTGTCAGGACTCAGGATCTTATTCCTTTGCCAGGCAGAAATGTCAAATGAATGAAGGTCTAAAATCACTAAGTTAATTGATTAAATAATAAGCTTTCCTTGTAACATAAAGAAATTACACTTCACATAATTCAAAATGTCAACTAGAAATGAGCAAGATGCTGCTACAAGCCTGTGGAAAAGTATTCACTTGGGAACAAGGTTCCTCTTGAATACTAGTGAACGAACAGAATTTCCTTTAAACCTTACCCAATGGCATACTCCACATCGTAGCAACGTCCCTGCAACTCATGATGCAGTCTGGTAACTTCTACCCTCTTCTCCACCATCGGGGGCAGTGCTTTGCAATGTTACGTATATAAGTTCAACATAAACAACTCAATCCATGTTTGACACGTTTTCAAACCTTTTTTAACTTTCATTTCCAATTCCGGGTCTGATGACAGAGACATCGACATGATTCTCAACACAGTTACGTTATATTACCGATAACAAAGCACATCCATATGTGCCTAATAATTATTCCAAATAATCGCATACGAAGTACAGCCGATTAACAAACTACAGTTCTGAGTTACAAAGCATGTTACAAACTATGGAACTTCTAAACTTCCGTGTTTAACAGTGAAGCCAAAACAGTTTCATTTTAACATTGGCAACGGCTGGAACGGTATATTTTATCGTCATTAACTTTTAAATTGGTGACAATGAAGGGAACCGGAACTAATTTTTAAGTGCGGTCATTGCCAGTAGGAGTCGAATTACATGCTTTGTTGCTTGTGAGTTGGCAACGAGTTGGAAGTTTTGATAAAGAAGTGCCATTCCGTTGGGAAAGATTCGAAGTACTCGTGCGTACAACACGTTGGGGAGTGTATAAATTAATATTTCGTTAAAAGTCTTGAAAGAATGAAATTTATAAGTATTTTTGTTCTCGCAGCCCTAGCTGCTTATGTAGATGGTAATGAGGAAGAAGAAACGGGTGCCAGATTGCTAATTTCGAAACAGATACTGAATAGATATCTGGTTGAAGACATGGACATAGTAGCTGGGATATTTAGATGTCATATTGTTTCAGAAAAATTATCGTCCGGTTGTTTTTGCAGAATAGAAATTTTTACATATCATAGGCCGTTTATGTTACAAGCCAAAGAATATGGAGCATCTCATGATAATATTGTATTTAGTACCCATATAATACCAACATACCTCATAAACTTGTTTGATTATAACACACAACATTCTTTGCAGTACACACTATATAATGTTGGCACAAGTACTGCTCTTGGTGTTAAGCTGAGTGACAGTAGCTTTCACAAAGAGGCCTTCACTTTGGTGGGTGGTCAGCTCAACATCAAGATTGACAGGATCCCTGCAGGGACAAATGTATCTCATGTAGTAGCTGTCAGACCAAGGAAATATGGATACTTCAACTTCACAGCTGCAGAAGTCAACTACAGACCAACAGAGGATGCCTCTGAAGTGAGTTATCACTTGCATGGACCGTGGTCAAAATTTATAGAAATGTTTGTAATTTCCATTGTGCTGGTCCTAAATTATATATTTAGAATGTACAGGAAGCCATTGTAAAATAATGAGTATAAAACACAAATTCTTCAGATTGATAAAATGATTTTCATTTTGAAACATTTAAATATTATGTAAGACTTGAGGTTCTCACAGCGGTGAATATGAAGATTTCTGTCTTCTGGGTTATTGCGCTGTGTAGTCTGGTCGATGTTAACCAACGTTTCAGAGGTCATCCAGTTCACCATGGAGACTGAAAAGGACGGCCATCTCCCATTCCTCGACATAGACATTCACCGGAAACCTGACGGCTCATTAGGCCACAAGGTGTACCGGAAACCAACCCATACCGACCTTTACCTCAACTCCAATTCCCATCACCACCCGTCCAACAAACAGGCCGTGCTCTCGACCCTGGTACACAGGGCTAAAGCCCTTTGCGACCACGACAGCCTACAGAGTGAACTGGATGCACTCACCACCACCTTCAGGAAAAACGGATACAGCAACCGTCAGATTCAGAAAGCTCTCAATCCGCCTGCGAGGCTGCCACCGCCTACTGAAAAACCAGCCTCGGTTGCCTTCCTGCCCTACGTCGGGACGACCTTCAACCGCATAAGCAGGTTGCTGGCCAGGCACGACATCAAGTCTGTTGGTCTTCCGCCAAAGAAAATTCCCAGTTTTCTCCGGCCGGTAAAGGACGACCTAGGACTGAAGACGCCTGGCGTATACAGAGTTCCCTGCGAGTGCGGAAAAGTCTACATCGGCCAGACAGGCCGTTCCGTTGAGGCCAGGATCAAGGAGCACGAACGCCACATCCGGCTCGGGCAGCCCGAGAAATCTGCGGTTGCTGAACACCGCTTCAACTTGGAGCACAAGATACAGCTAGAGGACACTTCTATCCTCTCCTCAAAAACCGGCTACATGGACCGGTTAATCAGGGAAGCCATCGAGATCGAACTTCATCCTGATAACTTTAACAGGGAAGATGGACTTCACCTGAGCCGGTCCTGGAAGCCTCTGATCCACACACTCCGAGGACTCCGAGAACGAGCAAGAGTGCGCCGCCAGAACCAACCAGACCACTAACTCGGCCCCTTTCAGGGCCTTTATCCATACAACTACACTCACCTTTCTCTCTCTACTTTCTCTCCCTCTCCCACCCTCGCCCACGTGCTACCATTGGTCCACTCCCATACCTGCTCCCATTGGCTCGGGGCAGGCTACACCTTTCACTTCCCTGCCTATAAAATCCAACTCCTCACACCCTATTGGCATATTCATCGCCCTGATGACGGAGGCAGTATGACCTCTGAAACGTTGGTTAACATCGACCAGACTACACAGCGCAATAACCCAGAAGACAGAAATCTTCATTTAAATATTACTTGGAAAATCCATCTATGGACACCATACTTGTTTCTGTCTGCTTCTCTGATATTCAAAGCTCATAATTAAAATGAACTGAGGACTGAATATAGCTAACATCAAAGCTAAAATTGAATATTAATCTCCAAACTTCTTACAAGTCTTCCAAGTGGTGTTCCTCAGGTTTCACCATCAAATTTCTGCATACATTTCATTTTTCCAGAACTTCTTGACAAATACATATGCCACAAAGCCTGTAATCATGTAAAATTCCTAAGTTTATCTCTTGTTTTGTTTTTTGGGTTTCTGTTAACATCGTCACACACTGCTCCTGTAGGACGCAACAGAAATGCATAACAAGTCTTTCCGTTTCAGCTGCAAGTGGCCGTGACAAGCGAACCCGGCGAGGGTCTCATCATTGCCTTCCGTGACTATGATAAGAAAACCCTGTCTCTCAAATGAGATACAAACCCAAGATCTGCCAGATATGAAGTAGGAGAGTTAACCGCACAGACAAAACGTTTAACAGATGAAAGTTTTAAGTTAGTCTGTATAAAATTTACTCTCTAACAGTGCTGTAAATCCATGACAACTGTGTGATACATACTCCAGGTGGCAACAGTATTGCCATCTTTGGTGATGTTGTACTGGAACACACCACCGATCTTCTTGGCACGCTCTGGGTTTGCCGCAACCCGCTTTTTCAGCAAGTCAAACACACCATCCGAATCCAGCGCTGATGTGGATGCCTGCACCAACAATGCAACCTCACATTACAGTTTACAAAGCCACCAACATCATACACCATTTCTGCATGTCTCTAGGAACCTGTTAACTCTCTGGTGATAGAAAACGAAGGTCGAACATTGCCAATACCAAACAGTATCACTAGCTGCAGGACCAAGCCACTTTGGCACAGTTCAAACACATCTGTATTTGTCTAAGATCCAGCTTAATATTATCCTCCCCTTAAATTCTCAGTCTTACTTATGTCCAATTTTTTTAACAGGATTCCCACCAAACTATGCATACATTATGTGTTTTCATCTTATGAACAACACATTTAGTCCTTTAGTTCACTATCCTAAGAATCCACTTATTTGATCCTTCAAGATCCCAAATAATATTTGGTTGTTTTCAAACACAATTTAGGTTCTTCACACAAAGAAAGAAACCATATTTTACAACCATACAAAAGTGGAAAAATATGGATATGATGTAATTTGATCTTTAGCATTACTGAGAGTAGTTTCGATGGTTACACACTCTGTAATCAATAATGAGTACTTCCTGAACGTGTTAAATATTTATGAATACTATATTTTTAGCTTAAAAACAAATGCAAAACAATGTTCATATTTTCATTCTATGTCAGGACATGAGATGTGCCTCTGAACTACAAATTCCAGTTTTCACTTCCCTCACCTTGGTGGACCTCATCACAGCAGGCATAGTGACTGACTGATGCAACCAGCATACATCAGAGCTACTCACTTGTGTTTCTTCCATGACCTTGAACACAGCTACTGTACTGTACATGTTATCAAGACAACCTTACATGTAGGCTAAAGTGCAAAGTCTTTCCTGCCTCCTTGACAGTGACTCAGCTAGTCAAAAAACTTACTGCTTTTACAAAACAAAGGTTCATTATTCTGTTAGACAAAACACACACAAATGGCCATATCATGACTCGGCTCCACCCCCAGCATCATGCCAAAAATTTTTTCCAAGTCTAAGCCAATTTCTGACCTAATGACATTTTACATAAACAAGTGTAGTGAAACAATGTATTCATGTGACAACTTCTCTTTGTCTCCCACAGTTCACTATTCACAAAGCACTAAGTGAACTGTACAAATCGTGAAGTTTCTTCCTCACTTTGCCCACTGAAGATGCAAATATCTTGAGAAATTGATTTGCAGATATTTACCATAAGCTGGAAATGTAACTAGGAAAGAGAAAACAAAGAAATTCCATAGAGCTTTTGAGTAACCTCTGAAGACCAACTAGGAAATTAAAGAAAATAATTAACCCCTTCAGCCACAGTGAAGGTGCATAATATTCTATCAATCCATTGTTACCTCAAAGAAAACACAACATGTCTCCACGACAACACTAAACTAGTTAATGCTGCTTAGAGAAATAAATTACTGTTTATTCTGAGATCAATATAAAACCCACATTATATATTCTGTGGGCAAAATGCAGAGATAATGACTGTTACAGCAGGTGGTACATACAGTTACAACTCAGCTTTAAAGGGTTAAAATGGATCTTACTGAAGATGTGATACTAGCAATGCTGTAATGTTTGGGATCTTAACAAAAAGGAAACATAACCTTGTCACTGAGAGTAAGAAATTGCTAGGCTGAACAATGCAGGTTATCACAAGATAACAGAATATCAGTTACACTTTATATCGATTAAAACACAACTTGCAATCTGTAGGAACAAACACCACACAGCTCAGGCCTGCCTCATGGACTTATCTTGAACCACTTGAACACAATCCACAACCTAACACCCAGTATTTTAAAGATCCATTTTAATATTACACTCCCATCTATGAGTTGGTCTCTGAAGCCATCTCTTCCCTCAGGTTTTCCACACAAAATTCTGTACTCATTTCATGTCTTGCTCATGCATGCTGTATGCCCTGCCCATCAGAGCTTTCTTATCATTTTACTAAAAATCCAGAATTAAATCTTATATTTGGCTCATTAAACCCACACTAAATTAAACATTCTCCAACACACAATTACAGAATTTACATCAAAATGTACATTTATATTAAGTAAGCTTTACATGCAAACAACACAGCTCAAATGCTTCGTCTTGTTTAGTAGCAGTGTACTGCATAATCAAATTGCATTTTTCTGTGAGGAACCTGCAATATGTGTGACTTTTTATTTCCACTGCGTAGACATGAAATTTGACACAAAAATTTCATTGGAAAAGCTGAAAGGAAAACAGTACTTGGGAGATCTACACACACACACAGACATTACTAAAATGCACCTTAGAGAAATATGATGTGAAGAGATAGATAGGACTCAACCAGCTCATGACAGAGCATAAGGGCAGAATTATGTGAACGTGGTGAAAGGCCAGCAGCAACGAAATTTCTCACCAGCAGAACAACCATCATCAAAGATGATCTTGGCCCATCAGTCAGCCACAAAAACGTACCTTGTGCTGCGGGACGGATGCCTCGGTGAGATCGACATATGCGCCAGATATCACCACGCTCCCCGTCTCTTTCACCTTGGTCTGAAAGTGGATACGGTTCCCCTGTTGCCACATGTCAGTCTGTAGTGTCTGCCCAGGGATAACCGGCTTGCTGAACCGAGCCTGTAAACCAGTGACAGTCATCATTTTCTTCATACCCTCACACTCTGATGGCCTGTGTAGTGCAACGATCTAAACCATATTAATGGGGATATCAGGTTGCATCTAAGTCCAGTTTCTGACTATCCTTCTCAGGCTAATCAGAGTTCTCCTCAGTCCCTCCAAAGAACTTCCAGCATAGTAACATGAAAATTAATATTACTGCCCCTTTCCAAATTCATACCCATTCATTATCCTCTCATTCTATCTGATGCTATATAACCTCTGAAAATGAAACACATTCATGAAATAACATCATATTTAACAATCTCTCTGATGGAAAAAAAGTACAAAGAACTTACAAAGCAACAAGATGATAAAATTAAAAAAAAGAGACTGAAATGGTAAAATGTTATGAACAGTCCTCCGGAATTACAACTTAGAAATCTACTATCAAGCCACACCATTGCACCATGCTTCACATGAATATTCTTTTACTTACCATAGGCCTCCCTTAACGTATCCACTGTGAATGGGAGTCACGGTTATGAAGTATTCCAACAGGGATGCGAGAAAATAGGAAAGCATGTGGAAAGAATAAGAAAGTACAATGACTGACATCAACTGAACTGTACATCAGACACGGAAGAGGCAAGTGAAAAATGCTGTGAACACAAACAATCCATAGAACAACAGAAAGAGGGTGCTGGAATGTTATCATGAGAATTTGAAAATAGGAAAGCCCCAAAAAGAGAAGTTTCTATTACACACCTTTATGGCTTTGAATTTGGTTGGATCATTATCCGCATACTGCTGTAGGACATGGCGGGCTGAGAAGCCCAGCGAACACAGACCGTGCAGGATGGGCCGATCAAATCCACCAAATGCAGCCACATTCGGGTCAATGTGAAGTGGGTTGCGGTCTCCAGACAGTCGGTAGAGTGCAGCCTGCAGGAAATAATGTTGAAGTGAAGAAACATTGACAATTAATTTGTAGGTGTGTTTATGATCTCTCTGCATACTAAATTCTACAGACTTAGCTGCAGTGTTTCATTAGTCATAATTTTCACACACAGCAATAAGTGCAGATTCAAAGCAGTCAGCATTTTCAGTCTACATCAAATAATCTTAAGGATGCACATTTTACAAAGCTCTATCACCACAAATATGTCAAGATCTTAATTAGATTGTGCTTCTTCTCCATATTTCACACGTTAGTACTACTGACAGAAGAAACTAAAAATACATACACAGAATAAGAAAAGTTACATTCACCCCCCCCCACCCCCCCTCAAAGAAAAATAACCAAAGAGCCTCACACGTAACACATGCTTCCCTCTATTCTGACCTGATCAAGAGACGTGCGTTGCTCAACAGACAAATCAGGAATCCGCTTTGGTGGTTCTGCTGTTGGCACATCATAGGGTGAAGTACGCTTGTCTGTAACACCCTTCATTCCAACAGCAAATGTTGTCAGCAGGGACTGTGCCACCTTCTCACCACTTTCATCAAATGTCTCCACTGCAATAATGACAACAGACAGCAACTGAATTTGTATCACCTTGAAGACTAGACTTTTAAACCACTTATATTCCCCCTAGCCTAGACAGATCAATGAAAAAGAGACACGTTACAACTGCACGAACCAAGTTGACAGAAGTTACAAATGGAATGATCATACTGCACAATTTTATCTCACCTTCCACCAGCACAACAGTCCTGGATCCCTTGTCCAACACATCCACCACCTTGCAGTGCACCTCAAGAGTCCCTTCACTGTTGATGGGATGCAGAACCTCCAAGTACTGCTCACCATGCAACATCTGGCAACATAGCAGCAACACGATCCTCCTCAGTCAACTCCAATTATGTACTCAATCGTTTCTCATTCCTTTGTGCCTCATCAGCAACCCTAAGGTTCATAATCCAATCAGTCTCTACGTCGAAACCACTGAACTATCTTTAAGTTAGCAGAACTTCTCGAATCCATTTAGTGGAAAGAAAGAAAGAAATACTTTATGATATATCTGCAAAAACAACTGAATACTGTCATTTGTTTACACGACCGAGTGGCATGCCAGTGGGAAGCATCTACACTCTGTGCAGCTCACTGAATCAGTGTGAATTCTATCCTCACTCTCTCTATGGTGCAGGATATTCTTTGAAAAACTGACTGTATACTTGGCTTCTCAAAAAATAGAACACTTTCTTTATAGAAGCCAAAGGTTCATCACTGAGTTCACAAAAGCCTGCCATAAGACTAACCTGAGCCAGCTGCATCCAGTTTGCTCCATAGATTCCTATCTCCCAAAGGTCCATCTTAACGCCATCCCACCTACGCCAATGTCTCACCCACAATCTCCTCCCTTCAGGCCTTCTAACCAATATCTTGTAAACACCCCACCCCTCCACAATGCGTTCCGCATGTCCCGCCCGTCTTATCCTCCTCGATTTAATCGCCCTAACAGTATCAAGTGAGGGGTACAGTCCGTGAAGCTCATAATGCAATTTTCTTCCTGCCTCTTAGGTCGAAATATCCTAAACACTCTGTTCTCAAAGACCCTCAATCTATGTTCCTCCCTCAAAGTGGGAGACCAAGTTTAACACCCATACAGCACAACTTTTGTATCTTTAGTTTTCTTGATGTGAGATGAGAGGACAAAACATTTTGGACTGAATGATAGCAAGCATTCCCCGAGTCCACACCACACTGCTCAATTACAACTTCACTAGCATAGAATACGACCTGAATGATCCTCCGTTGCACTGAACAGAAAAACAACTCACTGCAGTATTATTTTTGCAGAAGCTGGATCTGCTTTCATTCCATGAGGACCAGCAGACTTTTAATTTCTTCCTCACTGCATGTACAGTGAACTAAACAAGTCAAGTGCGATGGAGACTGGCTATTATATTCGTAATAGACAAAGCACAGGCAGTAAAATGTGCCTTGCGTTAAGATATATGGACATGTTCAGCTGCGAAGGCAAGAAATGCACATACAGAGATGAAAACACAGCAAGAAGATTGTGAGGTGGCTCAGGGTTACATCCGAAGGCAGGCTTCGAAATGACCGATGCTGAACCTTGCGGTTATCCTCAAAAGAGTCTGCTTATCAAGACATAACCTCACTTACCCTGGCAGGATTGAAATCCCTGCCACTGAACACCTCAGCAGTAACACTAGACTCCATCACGGCAGACACGCCTTGCAACACGAGGAACATCGGCAATGCAGAGAAGTCTGCGTGGCCTTCATACAGGAATCTCAGGTCACTTGGGTTGGTCACAGTGCTACCAACTGCAATAAAACAAACACATTACTTGTCTGTCACACTGTCACAAACACACGCACATAAGGGCACATTACTCACCTCCCAGTGCATACAGGATCAGGTCACGAGGAGTGTATTGGAACTTTGTCACAACACTCTTCTGGAAAGGAAATCAGGACCTTAAACCATGTTCACAGAATAAGTGTCATCAAAAAGACAAAATAAGTTCAAGTCTGCACAAACATTAGCCACCATCAATACTTGGATGGCAGCACCAGCCATTGCCAAAACTAATGTACACCTCATTTAACAAAATACTGGACCTCCAGTGGCGTAAGCCACAATGAAGCAGTCAGCTTCTTCCAACACCATACGCAAGAAACACACAACTGAAGTAACGTAAACCACGTACTACAATTATGGCGACGGGCTAAAATCCTGTACGCAATAAACAAAATTAATTCTGCTCATTCATACGTCTTATACTACACTCCCTCTATACACCTCCACTGGATGGTGCTTAGACACAGGGGTAACTTGAATAATTACTATCTGAAAGCATATGCAAAAAACTACATCGAGTCATAACTCACGCCATCAGAAGAAAGCCCAGAGTTCGACTTCATCTGCTCCAGAACGGTCATCAGGGTACCAGATGCCTCCTGGATGGACTCCAATTTAACGGCAGCAGACATATCTGTCACCTTGCCCCAGTTCTCACGTACAGCCTCTGGCGTCACCAGCTCATTCATCTGTGCACGCAGCAGGCCGCCCGGTGAACGCACCAGATAACCTGAAGGTTGTCAGACAAGAACGCATCCTGATGGAAAGTTCTGCCGACACTCAGCACGGGAGGTAAACGGTTCTCTGCTTGTCTATCATTACTGCGCTTCATGGCTATTCCAAGCTGTCTCACTGAAATCAGGACCCTTGAAACATGAATCCAGTCATTCTACCGCTGTTGACACATCTACGGAAGTCCACATGCAGATTCTGCGACTTATCTACGATTGTGATTTGCAGTGAAAAAATCATTTCTGCATTTCACTGAAAGAGCAACAACAGACCCAACCTTCATGACCCTAATGAAATGCAGTCCTGTTTTGGACGGCATCACATGACTCAGAACCAGTGGTGTCGTTACAGGCATCGAGCATATTCCGAACAGGGGTGCCACTGACCCTTACATTTTCCTGCCCAGCCAGCAGCAGACTCGATGATGGAGCCAGTCTCCTCACAGGATTCGTGACACAGCCACGCGACGACTGGCGCAATCAGCTCTGGGCGCAGCTGCGCAAAGAAATCTGTGCAACAAACAAGTGACTTATCAGTATCACATTAGTGTTTATAATCATGAGACAATATTAAAAACTGCTGATAACAGATCTCCAAAACATGAACTATTTATTACAACTGATAATATGACAAAAGGGTGAATATACTTCCAAAATGCACTGTTTGCATCATTTTGATGTTCATTTATTGTAAACAGAAGTGACACACTGTCAGGCTTTAGTATCAGCAGCACCCACCAGGTGGCAGGATGTCTTCAGTAAGCCGGGATGCCGCAGTTGGCACAATCACATTGCAGTGGATGTTGTCCTTCCTGCCCTCTATCGCTAACGTATTGTTCAGACCAACCAGCCCCATCTTGGCAGCACTGCAACCATAAAAAAACATACATGGACTCCTCCCAAGAAATGCATAAAGCGGCCATCGCTCACACCAACTTTCTTATTTGAGAACAACTTTTCAGCCGCACAAATTACACAGTCCTGAAAGGAAGAGCGAACTGGAGAGGATGTAGAAGTGACCCTCGGTTATATAACACACTAACCCAGCATCTGTCTTGAGGAACTGTGGGGGAAAACAGTTTCTACCATTTCTGGCAACCAAAGACAAACTTTTATTTTTATAAATAACCAGAATGTTAAATCAATATTTCATAGGCGGGGGGAGGGGTGTATTGTAATTAATACTTTTAAATCCCAAAGATATTCAAAGCAGAACAGATTAATGTCCAAGATATCACGCACACATTATACAAATGATCAATCCTATGAAAGATAAATATACTGAAGTGTCACTAACACCGACCTGTAGTTTGCCTGCCCAAAGTTCCCATATAGACCAGAATTGGAGGATGTCACAATGACACGTCCATACTTTTGTTTACGGAAGTGAGGCCACGCGGCTCGAGTTGCCTTGAAAGCACCTGTTAGGTGTACGTCCTGAATTAAGCCTGCAACAGTAACAAATGATCATTAAACCTCAACAGCACTAGTAACTAGACAAAAAAGCATGCAAAACCATCCCTGAACTCAAGAAATCTACCATAGTCCCTTTTCTTTTGGCCTCCTATACAAAATCAACAACAGACAAAACAGCTCGGCATAGCAGACAGTATTTGTCAAGGTTTTCCTCAGCCTCTCTAGGCAAATGCCATGGACAGTCTCTTGAAACTGGTCAGAACCACAATGAGAATAGACGCTTGTGAATTTTAACTCTTTCAGAATTAGTCTCTGCAGAAAAATGATATTCCAATTTCACTGAACTATCAGACTTTAAGGTAAAATGGCCCCTGGGACAGCTACATAATATCCAGTCACTGGCGCTCTTAGTTTTCTGCCTGACTGACTGTAGCAGTCCAAATACACTGAAAGTACCCCACAATCTGATATTATGGCCAAGAATAAGATTTAATCTCAAACATACTCCAGTCTGCGTCACTAATCCTGGAGAATGACTTGTCCAGGATCCCAGCATTGTTCACTACCACATCTACTCGTCCAAACTCTTCCAGAGCCGTCTATATAATCTTCTCTCCATTCACCACAGAATCATAGTTGGCTACAGCCTTGCCACCTACCAGAAACAAAACAATCTACGATACACATGCAATCCCGCGGTGCTGCGACTTCACCGTAAAACAGAAGTTGGAAAGGAAAGGGAATCAGACGGAGGTGGTAGAGGGGGACACAAGGAAGCAGTTTGTAAGAAGGAAGGAGAAAGAGAAGAGGTGAGAGGACAAACAAGAAACTTACATGCAAATGCAGTAGCAGCCAACAAGCATCATAATGCACTAAACCCACCTTTGTGCCGGATCTCTTCTACAACACTGTCTGCTGCACTGCTACTCTTCCCATCGCCATGGCGACCACCACCAAGGTCATTCACCACAACTGATGCTCCACGCTCCGCAAACAGCAGGGCATATGCTTTACCCAGGCCTGAAACATAAAGTCATGGCTGGTCAGAATTATGAGGAACTGGCACACAAGAAATGATAAGTGGGTGAAACGACACACAGAACTGTTCATTGCAAGAAGTTGTAAGCAAATGCCATGATTAATACGATTATGAGACAATGGAAACAGACAAATGATAAAAGAGAAGGGTATTAACTCACCTCTGCAGTGCACACATCACATGGCATGTGGAGTCTCATCATACTTTAATATTATCATGACAACTTTTATCCATGGAAATGGACACACACAAACTGGTACAATTAAAACTGGAAACATACTGTTGTAGCAGCCCACACCCTTCAATTTCATATTTTTGTCTTAACAAATGAGGGAAAGAACTATATTTTTTTTGTACAATATAGTCATTAATGAAGCTGAAACCGCGAAGACAAGAACGATAACCTAAAATAATTTCGACAAGAATTAAATATTTCCGAAAGAAAGTCTTGCATACTAGAAAAGCGATCAGGCACAAACATTATTTTCGTGTACGATAATCACCTGCACCAGCTCCTGTAACTACAACCACTCGGCCATCGAATCGCAGATCTGTCATGCTTAATAGGGCCCTACAGAAGTCCGAACCTGAAACAAGACGAAGTTACGTGACCAAACACACGGATAAGGTAGTAAAAGTGCAAGATTAACCAGTACTTCGTACCTTGTTTACTTTCGTGTGTATAACTGCGAAGTCATCGTCAAGAAATAATGTAACCGTTAAAATTATAATACAACGCACAAATTGCTAAATCTTACTACGTACGATAAATCCGCCGCTGTCTAGTCGTAGATTCCAAGACACAATCCACTACCACGAGATCATCACAGTTTGTGTGCTTGTTTTTTCAGACCTTCGCATCAGATACGGCCAGTCTGCTGTCTGACATAACTGCAAAACCTCTGTACAAGAAATATGTACTGTACTTCAAAACAGGTTACGAAAGTGATCGACGCAATTTCGCTAGTCATTCTTTCCCATATCGATATATTTAGATTAATGCAGTGCTACCAATAGTATCAGTAGATCTAGCGAAAATGTTCGAAAGCAACAAATGGCATTTTACCTGTCTGAATGTAGAGTTCCCAAATTGAGATATTTCCTTGCCCTACTTTCACATTTTATACATTGTATCATAATATCCCATAGAAACTGTACTTACTGCTTTTATTTTTCTTAACTCATGTCACAGTTTTCCTGCCTATGTTATTAATACAGAAAAGAAACATGACTAACTTAAAAGCATGAAGTAACAAGGGGAATATGCTTACTGCCTTCATCACCAGAGAGATCGCCTAATAATGGTGTCAATTTATATTACACTACACTGCGCAATATCCCACAACGCTGTCATCTTCACACTCTTTTCCCATGAGCATCTGCTCTACACAAGGAAGTTAAATCAGCAACTAGGATGTGTCTTACTGAAGAACATTAGGAAAGAGCATGCAAATTGCAACAATGAAAATTAAATGTGATACTGAAAGCTGAATAAAGCTAAAGCAGTGTTAAATGTATTTTTTATAAATTACTATGATATTTTAATGTCCCCAGTCCAAGACTGTGGGATTTCATGTCAGTGACAACTTCAGATCAATTTATAAGATGTCACTAGTAAGATGGGATGTCTTAAAATTCAAGGTCGTGCAGACACATGTTCATGAATTTCTTATCTCATACCATCACACTGACAGTCCCGAGTTTCAGGCACACAAAGTTACAGCATAACAAAAGCATGCGAGTCACAGTAAGAATTGAGGTTCTCACAGTGGCGAGTACGAATATGACTCGTTTTCTGTGTTGTAATGCTACAACCCAGAAGGCAGCCATCTTCATGTGACTCACCATTTATTTATACTTTATTTAACGATGCTGTCACTAGCTGAGACTTTATAATGTCGAGTGAGAGGATGATAGTAAACAGAGAATTGGAAAACATGTGGACAGAAGTGATCATGGCCTAATTTAAGGAACTATCCAAGCATTTTCTGGAGGGACTGAGGAAAACCACAACAAGCCTTCGTCACGATAGCCAGTCTGCAGGCCAAGATCTGAACCCAGGACCTGCCAAACATGTAGCAGGAGTACTAACCATTCAACTATGATGTTTTGTGTGATTCACAAGATACAAACAATTTTATTACACATAATCAACTGGTTACCGTAGTAAACCGACGTTTCGGGAACAAACTCTGTCCCCATCTTCAGGGTTTGTTCCCGAAACGTCGGTTTTACGTGGGCAAGGAACTGAGACAATTGTCTGTATGTCGGATCTCGCGTGGTGGCAGATTTTGAGCAACTTCAATTCTATCTCCGATAATGACAATGACTTCGTGGATTCAAACTTGTTACCCTAAAATATGAAGCCAGCGAATGTGAACATTTGCCAAGTGAACTCTGAAAACCAGAGATGAGCTAAATGTGGAGCGGAGAATTTCCCGAAGCGATGCCTACCGACGACAGTTCGCGTTCAGTTTCATCAAAATCCGTTCAGCGCTGTTGAGGGCAGCAACCCGAAAGTTCGCTACGCGGGGCATTCTCCTCCTGAGCCAGCTTTATCCACACAACCTACTTCCCTCGCCGGCCCGCGGTAAATTCGAGTAAAGATTCCTGTTAGTCCCCGGGTCTGGATTAATCGAGCAGGGCGAGTTATTAAGCGAACGACCAACATTCCGTAATTCTTTGGCAGGCCCAGCCCTCGCACAACGCCGAAGGCCAGATCACAAATAGCGGTCAAGGTCAGGGAACCGTCTCCATGGAAACAACCGACAGTCGGAGAGACCCAGAAAAACGACTGGCGGCATTTCTCAGGAGCTACAAGAAAGGAATTAGCACGTCTCTCGAGCAACTGACAGTTGCCTACACTTCCGCGAAGGATCATCACCGCATTCCCCAGAAGCTGAGGTCCGAACTCCATCCGAATTAAATTCAGACACTGTGTAAGTCCCACGTATTGAGATTAAGCAGATGTAATATGAGAGCGCCCTCACAGCTCGCAACTCTGCCTCCTGTGATAACAGTTTCCTTATGATGTCATCGCCTGTAACGAGATCACGTGTGACGTCGCACTCATAAAGAGAATGACATCACGCCACCTTCTTCGATATTATACATAAACTTCATGGTCCCAGGGCGCGTGAACTTGATCTTGTCTTGAGACTGAATAAAACTCTTCATATTATTATCTACAAACTGACAATCTTCAGCTATTTCAATCTGCCCGCCAATCCTACGAAATACTACCAACGTCTGAGGAAGCCGATTACCAACTTTACCTCAGGCACTTCCAAGCGTTTTACAACTGCACGACGCACCTTCACATTCTCCCGCCCGCAGTTCACAATCTTCTGTTTCCCGTCTCCTCTCTAACAACGAATGTTTCCTACTGTTTTGTATGGGTGTGAAACCCGGTCTTTCACTTCAAGCGAAAACACAGACTCGGGGTGTCTGAGAAGAGAGCGCTGAGGGTAATATCTGGACCCGAGACGGATGAAGTGACAAGAGCGAGGAGGAAACTGCGTTATAAGGAGATAAGAATTTCGTTCAGAATTTGACTAGCCGACCGACCGAGGGCTGAAGATGGACTCTGCTCCATGCAGCTCGTTCTGGTCAGACTTTTACATCGCCAAGGATGCTGCAATCAATAGGCGTTCGGTGTAACCCAGTTATCGGCAACGTAGTCTGAAATCGGTTGTCAGCTTTACTGCGGGGCGTGGTGGCAACTTAACTTTCACAGAATACATTTTTATACGCCAAGGAACGGGGTCCTGCTCGATGCCTGACAGTCACGAAATTTGCAGGACTCATAAGTTCACTGTCGCTTTCATAAATGCCAGACTTTACCCTCTAAATCCCGAAGCTCGCCTAATTAGACAAAAGTGGTTAGTTGTTTGCGTTTTTATAATACAATATAACGTCTTCTAGATTTAAACACGTCATGCAATGAATGGATTATTACCAGGTTTTTGCGATCTACTTGCCTACAAACTGCACCAGCGTCTGACATGAGATATTTTCTCAACTCTTCTCTTATCTCGCCTCCTGCTCGAGATAAGGAGTGCGTGTTTGGTGGCGTTGTTTCCACGTCATTACTGAAGTGATAGAAAGTTTTTCCAGATTTTTACTAGGAATCCATCGCGTAACAGGCGACTAATATCAAATCATCACATGTCTCCGGCAAAATGTTTATGTGTGTATAAAACACTCAAAATACTTGGCAAATCAACCCAAATGCATTTTCCGATACCCTTCCGGCACGACAAAGGCGATAATTGAATGTCTGTTCAGTTACGTCATTCTTTGCAACTTCATCAGATACGCGTCGAGACCCGATGCTTCGCCTGAAAGTTAGAAATGGTTCCCGGAAGGCACTCAGGACCCGGAAGATTAAAGTTATTTCCAATAATCACCTTCTTTGCCATACGCACCGACGTCGACCGCAATAAACTTGTAATTAGCGTCCACGATGGCTAAAAGAACGATAGAAAAGAAAGCTTTGTAGTTGAAAGAGATTGGCTCCAACGGCGTTCGGAAAATTCCATTTTATCCAAAATTCGTTTGAAATGCGTTGAAACTCTCGTTGCGTAGGTTCAGGCATGAGTTGAGGTACCAACTTGTTTCTTAGACACCTAAGAACCTCTTTCACGATTGGTGAAATATGACGCGCTGATATACGGTAAGCAAACGATAGTGAAGCGTAACTTTCGCCAGTCGCCATAAATCTGAAGGGAAAAAATTGTCAATCACTCAATAAGTGATATCGTACACAAAGAACACGCACACGAAAATGGGCGTATTTTCTCATTTCAGATGGAGACTGTAGAAAACGCTGGAAGTATATACGGGATTCATACAATCGATTTAAACGCAAAAGAAAAATGTCAACCGGATCAGCTGCACCACCGAAAAATTCTAAGTGGGATTTTTTCAAGAGACTCCAATTCTTAGAACCGGTTTCAACAGAAAGACCTACTGCATCTAATGTTGAGTCAGATTCAGCGGCAAACGCACAGTTTGAGACTCGGACTGAAAACAGCGAAGGTTGTCCAGATGAAGCATCGCAGTCCTCTGTACCACAGCCTCCACGACGAAAAAGACGCAACAACAATCATGATGATATTCTTGATAATCTCGTGCAACAGTTAAGTGCCAACACTGATACAGAAATTGAAGACGAAATTGCTTCATTTGGGAACCACATAAAGGCTCCACGTTTGAAAATACAAGCTAACATTTTAAGTCACTATGAAGTGATTCAGATGGATATGCGAGGAGCAACATGGGATGTCCAACCCAAGTTCATCTGAGGTATTCTCCTATAAGAACTGCCTCGACCCCCGAACCAACCAACATCACAGAATGAAGACAATTGTCATTACATTTGTGACATAATTAGTAATAATACAATATAAGAAACTTAACCGTAACGTGAGCGACAGTTTTTGTTGTTTGTATGTTTTTCCTATTAAACTCAGTGCGTAACCAAACTGCTTTTGATTCAATCTGAAATAACTCCTGAAACTTTCTTTTTCTAATGATAAATGATTCTTTATTAACAGACAGAAAGACCCTTCTTCGCGTCTGGTTTTGAATATTGAACTCGTAGGTTTTCTTTCTTTCTTTCTTTCTTTCGCAACAAATAACACAGCAACACATCTTCTTCTTCTTCTTCTTCGAGTAACCTTTTTAGAAGCATTTTTATACTCATTTTTCACAGAATATGTGCACGCGTCTCAACAAAACAAACACTTAGCCGCATGTCTCGGTCGTCACCTCAAAAGTGAGTGGCGGGAAGCTGCGATGAGTCCGTCTCTGTCGCGTGCAGCCAAATTGTACCTTAAGAAGACCCCATAAATATAACTGCAGGTGGTACATATAGTTACCACTGTGCTTCAAAGAGTTAAATGCATCTAAAAATATTTGAGACACGACCTGCAGTTTAACATTCCGTGATAAGAGAACTTTTCCATCACAGTGATCGTGTCGACAGCCATAAAATGCAGACGTCCTCTTCAGGAAATTCTGCCACGAGCTCTCGTACCGGATCCTGCCTGAAGCAAGAAATCGCCGCGTGAACCAATTACTTAGGTCAAGGCCAGCGGAAATCAGGCAGAGCCGTGCGTGAGACGACGCAGCTGCGATAATGATAAAACCTCCTCGTGATTATCTTTTTACAATTCAACGGATTACACAGCGTCGAATGAGAGGAAGACAATGAATAATGAATTAGAAAGGATGTGGAAGGAAGCGGTCGTGGCCTAATTTACGGTACCATCCCGGAATTTGCCTGAAGGGGCTGAGATAGCCGGGCTCTGAGCCGAGATTTTAACCCGGGACCTGCCGAACACGAAGCAGGCCTTTAACAGAACCCCGAGGATCAACAGAATCCTCCGTCTGTCCTAGTGCCAAGCCACACGGATCCAGTCCACGTACTCGCAACTTATTTCCATAAAACCAACCTCAATGGTATCCCCCATCTCCTTCTTGATCTTGCAAGTTGTCACTTTGCCAGAAACATCCTTGCTGTAAGTGAGATTTCAGCTTCTCACAGCGGCAAGTAATCTAGTAGAAACTGGCCGACGTTTCAGAGGTGCTTATTACCTACCATCATCAGGGCGATGAGTGCCCAATGATGCAGGAAGTAAGCACCTCTGAAACGTCGGTCAGTTTCTACTGTATTATACGGCGCGACATCCCGGAGAATTTTCGTCTTAATATTGCAACTCTGACACCAGATTCAATCGACCTACGAGTCCAGTCCGTCGAAACCTTTCACTGCATCAGCACAGCTGAGTGCGATGATGAAACCATTAATTCATTTTATGCCAAGTACCCAATGTTTCATGCTTTTCAACACAAAGCATTCGTCCAAAACGCAAAATGTAGGCGTTTGTGACACTGCATAAATGCCACTGACCAAGTTTCGCGTCGTAAATAATCCAAACACAAGAGAATTATTGAACGTACATTAACTTGAAAACATCCAAGTTTCCCAATTAAAATCTGAGGGCCCACAAAATTGAGCCATCGTAGGTTTAACTTCATGAAATTCTGTAGCCATTATTCAGTCTTTGTATAAATGTATTCAAATACATTAGGACTGTTCTCGTCACGTTATAAGCTCTAGATTTGACTGCGAAAGAAACTATAGAACAGAATGCTTCGCTGGGCTATTCAAGAAATCTGACTTCTGGAAAAGTATTCTAGACTTCCGTGGTTTGCCCTATTACATCACAGCGCATGGAGCATTATATTTGTTATTGACGCTGAGAACCAAGCAACGAACACACTAGGACAGTGTGCTCTGGGTACGATCAGGCAGCGACGCGCGGCTTGGGAACTGGGCGCTGTGGAATGGGGTTCGTACTCGGCAGGTTACTGGTTTGAATCCAAGCCTGTATGCTCTGCTGTTGTACTTAGTTACTGTGTTTTATGCGGAAACTCTGGATAATAAAGACAGGTGGATGGACTTTCGGACAGGTAGATAGATAGAGATCTGCTCTGCCATAATCTTAAGCTCAGAGGGGGTTCGAAACATTTATTACATGAATAACCATCCCCTCATACATAAAAAGTAAAGATCGAAAGAGGTGTGTTATACATCTAACGCACAGTAAATTTTATTTCAACGACAATTAACATGAAACACCCTGTTTCAGCTCAACCTTCTTTTAAATGGGGGTGGAGTCGCATAGCGTGTGTCACCAAGCAAGCTACCACAGCTGCAGTTTTAGTAAGTTCACTGTGACAAGAAATTCAGGAACGCTAAAATTGTTGAAATAACACGCACGTTGCATTCTGCATTCATGGTCAGTTGCATCGTAACTCAGTAAAGTCCCAAAATTTAAAAAGGTTGCCTGCCGCATTTGAACGTTAAACAGTGAACGAAAGTTCTGACAGCGTACAGAAGCCTGTCGTCATAACCGGCTCTTTTTAAATTCTAAATTACGCATGTCTTTTGAAAATCAGCCACGAGCACGTGATAAAATAACTCCACCCCACAAAGCATTTTTGTACCCAATCGGTAATAGTCGCCACAAACCTCTAATTAGATCACGTGGCTAATAAAATATGCTCGGTACGGAATGATTTTCTGGATACGGACACTTGTTCTCGAGTCTTAGCTCTGTCTTCTTCTTCTTCTTTTTATCTTTAAGTTTCATTTTTACGTCTCGGCCTTCTAAAGCCGGTCCACTCCGACGCGCACTGCCATAACATAACAGCGGAACGCGAAAATGTGGACCCAGGTTTGTGGCCGAAATTTTTAACAGAGTAATGTCAATGAAATTGACCATGTTTCGCACCCATACAAAACAACAGGCAAGATTATTGTTTTGTATACTTTAATTTTCAGGTTCTTAGAAATCAGACGGGAAGACAAAATATTTTGAACTGAGAAGTAGCAAGCATTTCCATAATTTAATCTCCTCCTAACTTCCTCGTGAGCATCATTTTGAATCGTTATTGTTTTTCCCAAGTATTTGAACTTTGTCACACTTTCAAAGGACTTATTAGCCTCCTTAATGTCTGTCGCGTACATCGCGGTGTCCGCTACGACGTGGCTGGTCGCACACTGCGTCCCACCCCGGAGAGTGACGTAGCTGGTGGGATATTTCGGGGTTTTGATGGGTTGTCTCAGGGATTCTTAATTAGCTTAGCGAATCGGTAGGCATGGACTCGAGTCTCAGTTGGTGTCACGGCCAATTCATAACCTGCGTGATCGTTGATCTAGAAATGTTGATCCCGCGTCTCGCAGTCCAATCCTTGATGCTTTATGATCCACGGCGCACGCTTGAGATGGCTCCCTCGCCCCTTCCGGGTCTCCCACTGAGGCTTTATTCTCATGGCCTTGTTTCCGTCGGTCTCTCGACTCGCATCTGCTGACATGGGATTGTATCGCTCGCTCTATCCGTGGTTTCAGAGTCCTGTTCTGTCCTGGGTGTGACGCGAGGCTATGACGTCATTTACTAACCCATGCGGCATTACCAGCTGATCGGGGCAATGACCTCCCGCTCGCCGATGTAGTAAGCCATCTTTGTCAAGGTTTACAAAAACATGCCACAGAAATTATGCGACCTTTGTTGCAGAACCGGGCAGTTAACAAACAAATTTTGGAAAAAGAAGGTTACGCCTTTTCATAAGCATAAAATTTTCGAGTTCTTCTCTCTCTGTAGAAGTAAAAGTGCGTAAGAGCTTACATGATTAAGGACTTTCCTGCCTAAGTTACACGTTTATATAAACCAAGAGCACAATACGTCATTTAAATTTATCAAATGAACGCGAGAATTACAGTTGGGAACAGTCACGCTACTCTCAACCTGCAATGAGCAAGATATTCTATGGTTCTCGGCTTGTCAAAGAATAGCCCACTTCCTTTACTGAACCAGAAGATTCATTATCGTGTTCGGAAAGCCAATTCGCTACATCGAGTCTCCCTAAGATCCATCTTAATGTTATCCTGCCACCTACGCCGAGGTCTCCTCCCTTCAGGCCTTGTAAACACTCAACTCGCCCTAACAACATCGGGTGTGGAGCTCGTCAAGCATTTTTCTCTCTTATCTGTCCCACTCCCGTTTTGGGTCCAAACATCTTCCTCAACACACTGTTCTCAGAGCCCCTCAGTCTATGTTCCTCCCTCAAAGTGAAAGACCACATTTTGCACCCATAAATACTTTGCACTCAATAATAGCAAACATTCCCTGGATTTAATCTGCTGATGTAGGGAGATAATGAGAGGGAGATTCGTCGATAATTAGGCTTCTAAATCCGAAATAAAAATTCTTCAGAGTTCCCTAAAACACTTTAATAATGTCGATGTATCAGGAATTGTAAAGTGTTAGAATTATTATCTTAGCATCGACATATTTTTATTAAGATTCTGGGCCACGAAACACGTTTAATTCCTTTAAAATTGTAAAAAGTTAATTGCC
The DNA here is from genome assembly GCF_977971745.1 of Zootermopsis nevadensis. Classification (NCBI taxonomy): domain Eukaryota; kingdom Metazoa; phylum Arthropoda; class Insecta; order Blattodea; family Termopsidae; genus Zootermopsis; species Zootermopsis nevadensis. Next base: position 53,667 of record NW_028259191.1, read on the forward strand.
TACTGGAATATTCTTTTATTATCAATGTTGCCGTGAACACACACAAGTCAATCTAATGTTAATTGAAATTGTGTTAAAAAGAAGACAAGTCTAATTCTCTTACACGAGTTCACAAAAATGCAGATGAAAACATTAAATGTGATGAACAATAATAATAAATAGGAATCCCTTACCTCAAACTTTGTTCAATTGTAAGAGACCACGACGTCCACCAGCAATGATCGATCTAATCAAAACTAAAATGGAAAGAGTGGAGGGCAGTTTGACAGATTTCTTAATAATTCTTATATAAGATAAGAAATTGTGATATTCTATATTAGTAAGAATTGCCACAAACAACATATTCCTTCCACCTAACATTTACCTTGTTACAGCTGAACCTAAACGATAACAAGCCGCTGCATCCAGTCTGTACAAAAAGTCATTATTTCATGGTCACCAACTCTGAAATGACAAATGTTCGTGTAAAAGACAGATCAATGAAAATGTCACCTTATATTTTAAACTGCGGCGTAGCTCAGTCTTTTGTGTGGAAGGAAACAATCTTGGATGAAGATAAGTGCAAAATTCCTCTGACAGCATAGCCGAGTTTCCAGGAAATTCCAAAGTGCTATGGCCGTGACATTCCACATGTAACCAGATTCATTCAGAATGGAGTTGCCTCTTTCCACATCCTACGTCATTAGGAACCCTGCTTATTCCAAACTGCATTACAACACTGATATTTAAACACCGCAACCTATCTGCTGTCACACCACAGCGACCAGAATGGCATATCCAGATCACATCAGGTGTTCTGAGTAAAGGTGACAATTCTGAAAAAAAAGTAACACACACATCGCGAAGACAAGTTTACTGCAATTATTGTCATCATCATTATTGCCATCTTCTTCCAAACATCTGATCTGCCATATGCAACTTCCGTGCTCATTCTTTTCCTTTCTGACTGCCTCACTGGAATCCTAACAAACTGGCTATACTACCAACTACAAAACATCAGTGCCTTCCTGGACAAACATGTAGTAGCTAGTTTTAACACTTTTCTTAGTATTCAAATTGAGCCGAGTTGTTTTTTAACGATTACGAGGACGAACAAGACCTCAAATCAATGTAGAAATACACGAATTCTGTCGGCCAATGTACAAACGTTCTAGGCTACACTTCGGCAAGTTGTCAAATGTCACTTTCATAAATTACAAAGGGACCCTTTTCCCCCGCCCAGTAACGTATCCAACGCAACGAATTATGGTCGTATCACGTAGGAAAATGGTGGGGACAAACGAAGTCAAATCAGACGACAAAACGATGAAGTAAAGCAAACGTGAAAAGCCGTTCAATATGACCTTCGTGACTGTGTGTTCGTAAATAATTTGTTTCGGCTACGGTAAACAAATGATCATTTCCTTGTTAACCAAAGCAACGCGCCATTCATTACGCTAAACTACGTTCAATTTTTCTGCTACCCTTTTTAAAATAATCCGCACACCTACGCCCACATCTTGGGGCAGATTTTTATTCAAAGTCTTGGTTACTCGTATGGTCACATTTCCAGCAATTACAGAAGCAGCAGACAACTGCCTGCCTTCTCTCTCTCGCTCCACACCCAATTCACATAACATGATGGAAGGATGACTGTAAGTGCTAAAGAAACTGGCAGGGTGCTGGGGCCACCAACCCGGTCGCAAATACTTAGACATTCTGTACTGTGGACGTGGGGATTCCCCACTAAGTAAAGGAGAGCCACCAAAAATTTCTTACTTTGAGGAAACATCTCTCCATGACACCAGCAGCAGCACTCTCAATGTAACAACTTTAACAAGTAGAAACACAACAAAATAAAGAAAGCAATTCTACAAAACAATATTTTGTATCTGACATTACGTCAATAAACAGTTTTACGAGATGAGTTTTAGTGCACGCTGATTACTGAATTGCCAGCATGTCTACACGAGAATTTCTGATTGTGGTCACAATGTTTATTAAGATCCCGGGACCCCTTCAACATCATAATCGTATGTTGATTGACTACCCAATAACAAGATCAATAAAACGTGCAACAAACAAAGCTACGTTCTACCTCCAAGAATCATACGCAAAGGAATCTTCACTCGCAGACAGCTCAAACACTCTAATATTTTAACAAACATCCTGCAAAAGAGCTGTACCACTTAAAGTCCCCTCCCTTCCATTTCAGAACGGATTCTTACAGTAGTAATAAGTTCTAGAAATGAATGGAGGGGAGACACGGGTTTCGTATTGTATGCATTTCCTTCCTGATTTCTGCCCTCTAAAAAATAACTGAGGGTTTTCGTGGGTGCGATATGGGAGCCCAAGATGAGAGGAAGGAGGGGTTATGTAAAAATATATTTATGAGGGAGCAGCCAAGGTGGTCAACGAACACCAAACAGACATCATATATCATTTCATTTCCAGGTCAACAATCTTTAACCAAACTAAATGGTCAATAACTTCAGCCTGTCTCTCTCTCACACACACAAAAAAACAATCTCTACATTCTTCCTATAAACAATCTGACTGACAACACTAACAAATTAGTCTTTCCTAAGCCAAGAACTCTTCACAACCATTTTACAGACATAAAATAACAATCCTGACAACACCAGCACTGGTACATTGTGACCCACATAAGTGGCACTGCCTTTCTATACTTGGTTCCAACCAACCAAACCACTCCTCATTCCTAATGCAAATCCCCTTACCCCACCACCAACCACGGAATATACCAGAAGTAATACTGAGCCTCATCACATGTCCATGAGACTGACACCTGACAACTCTCAACATATGGTTAAGTCTCAAATAAATGGAACCTCTGACAGTCATCTCCATTTTTGCAAACAAATCCAAATTCATAACGGACACCACACCACAAACTTACAAGTTTTGTAACCGATCCCCTTGCTCAACACAGGAAACTCTAAACTTAAGCACAAGAACAGAAAATATCCCGGCAGCTCCGCTCACTGTGCACATCTCACATGTAACAAAACCTTATCACAAATAGTCACCACCCTCGTCTACAAGCTATACCTAACCTCCAATTTTGATGTCCTATAAACAATATATTCACTAGAGAATCATGAATGCCTCTAGCGTACCACAGATACTGCAATTATGCCAATCTCTCACCGCACATAGGTCTTTCGACATATCAACTAACATACTTAAAGTCAAGACATCTAAAGTACCTAATAAAATTGGACAGACTCATCTCTCTCACACGACAACCACATCAAATACATTCTAATGCTCATGTACTCACACAACGAATGCCTCGTTCAGACTGATATCAGTCTCTTGCGGATACGATGTTCCTTCTTTTCCCAGCAGGTTTAATCTTCTGACATCAAGTCGGTCTGCCAACTGTTGCCGCACGTACTTCAACGCTTCTCTGGCTAGCAGTACGCGGGTCACATGGTGCTCAGTAGAATCTGAAGGATCATTCTGTTTCTCGTAATCTGCTACTCCTAGAAAGAAAAAATACATTCACATTCAAGAAATCAAGACATCACACTCTTCTAAGAACACACAGTTTTACTTCACCAAGCAGTCACCTTAGCCAATGAACAAGCACCTTCCATTTTCAGAAGACAAATTCTGTCAAGTTCATTACAAACCCATTGACAAGTTAACTTTAAATACGGGTCACGACAGTGTCACAGCCAGCGACCTGACAAATTCTGAACTCCCTCGCTTACAGATTCATATTGCAACCTTTCTTTCCTCCCCCCCAGCAAATTTAAAACATTCGCCAAGTGGGCCATTATTCCACACGTCATAATACTGCAACTACAAACTCTACAACTCACACACATCACGTCAGACCCACGCAAGTTCCGTTGCCACTGATTCAGTGGATATTTAACGAACAGTTCGCTTGCCGTCTGTTTGGAGCCGAGGATGTTGATCGTTGCCTCCAAGATGAGAACAAGTGCCAGGTGTCCCGGCTTACACGGCTCCCTCTCCTCGTGCCCCATTATGACAGCAAGGGAGTCTGTAAGCACCAGTCGGTCCATGCCCTTCAGGTTCGCCTGTTTTGATGTCATGGAGAAAGGACTTAAATGAAAGATTAAGAAATGGCAAGCCTCTACCACACAGCCAACATCTGTAGCACTTCTACTACTAAGGTGAATTCAACCGACAAGGGGCAATTAGATTTATTTTCCATATCACCATCAGTAATGCCACTTTATAATGCCTTCTGGAAGCAAAGGTGGAAACTTCACCATCAGTAATATAAATTGTTTCAATGTTGAACAATCTAAATTTATAAAACTGAACTCACCAGCTTCCTGTGATATCGCCACCATTGTGTAGTGACAAACAAGGAACACCGTCGTAACTCTTTCATGGCTGCAGCAACAAACACTCCTACCAACTTACACGACAGGCCTTACTGGTTTTTCCAGATATGAAGCAGACGCTTTCAACAAGTTCACATACTAAATGTGGTTTTAAGAGAGATTTCAGGTTCTCACAGTGGTCTTTGGGTTCTAACACCACTTGGACTTACAGAAAACCAACACCGATTATGATTTTTAAACATTTAATGGTTCGCTATATCAGCTGAAGTTATCCTTGTGACTAAGCGCAATGCCATGAGGCAGTGGGAGCATGGAGGTAAACTCCATGCATTCTCAATTAAGATGTGCGATCAGAAAGTTTCTAGACTGCGCCTATAAACACCCGTACACTTATCTCAGGTATTAAATTTATCCATCGCCCTCGAAGTAGTTCCCCTGGGAGTGAACACAACGATCCCAGCGCCGCTGCCAAGCCTGGAAGCATCCCTGAAAATCTTTCTTCGTCAGCCTGTGAAGCACCATCTGCGAGTCTGCCTGAATCTCTTCTATCGTCTCAAATCTCCTTCCCTTTAGCTGAATTTTCATCTTTGGCAAGAGGAAGAAGTCACACAGAGCTTAGAAAGGAAGTTGGGGTCGGTTCTTGCAAGATCTTTGAGCTCCTGACAAACGATAAGTCGATTCTGCTTCTGGTCTTCAGACAGGATGCGTCGCATGTGGAGTTCTTCCTTTAGAATCAGCTGACAGGTCCCGTAGCCTATCCCAACAATGTCGCACAAGTCATTGATGGTACGACGTCGATCTTCGTGAATGGCCTGCCGAATCTTCGTAACATTTTCGGGCGTTGTGCTCGAAGATGGTCGTCCAGAACGCTCATCATCATCGACAGAGGTTCGGCCATTTTTAAAACGTGAATGCCACACAAAAGTTTGTGCACGACCCATTGCGGACTCCCCAAATGCTTGCTTTAGCATTTCATAGGTTTCCGTAGCTGTTTTGGCGAGTCTTTGGCAAAATTTGATTTGTTCATGAAAATCCGCCATTCCGAAATCGCAGGAGGGTCAGTGTAATGCACTACCAAAACGCCCGTAACTAAGAAACAAATACTAATTCGATGATGCCGGCTGGCACACTGATTCACTATGAATGTAGGCCCAACCCCTTAGCGGCAGAAGCTCGTACTACATTCGGTTCACCCTCTATTGACACAGCCTGAAACTTTCTGATCGCACCTCGTATAGAACTATGTGGAGGTCAGCCTCAAAATGTGGTTCCTTACACTGGCAAAGAAAAATCACGTTCTTCATTGTTTCTTTTTAGTCTCAATAGAAGAAATAGACAAGTTCTTTATTTCATTAAAACCATTTACTACTTTTCAGGAAAAAAAGGTCTTCTTCTTTCAATAATGGTATTATAATTCAGAAAAGAAGTTTATTAAACAATTTACTCAAATGGATGAACTTGCCTGTGACTGCCGTCTGGTGAGTGGCTCTGGCTTGCTTGTCCTGCAATCTGTACGGAATCCCATGGACTGCGGAGATCTCCACATGTGGATCATCAATGACAATGAGTAAAGATAATCACACTCACATCCTAATGTTCAGTGTACAAAATGTTGGTCACAACAGTGGCCAATGCAGTTGCTGCTTCCTAAATCAGCAACTGATGTAAGAGGCACAGAGCCAATGGGAAATCTGGGTTTATGATATGACAAAGAAATACATTACTTGTAGAAGCCTCCTGGTACTGGCAGGATACTAAACACAAACTAATTGTGATACAGCCTCTAACGGGCTCACTGTACCAGTAAATAATGAGTTCTGGGTGCTCAGAGAAAAATCTATAACAGTGCCTCATAGACTGCCTTGGGACTCGCTTACAATTCTGCGTTGAAAAGCCAGTGATTAACAATCCGTTATGTCATGTTAGTACCATCAGGCTGGAAAAACATCTTTTATTTTGTACACTATTTTAATATCAAGAATGAGGTTAGTTTGACAATATTCTTCTGCCTCCAACTGCTCTTATATACCTTGGACAGGAGAACAGCTGCTGCACTCTATTCTCATCATCATTAAAATTCAGGGATGCCACCAAGAAACAGCAAATTATTTCCCAGCACTGACGACGGTAGAACGGATCCGTCGTGCTCGACTTCAGAGCACCAGATGCTGTCTCCACGACCTGGAAAACACAAGCAGCAGTTTCAAGTTATAACGAGTGACAACGCAGGCCAGATTCACTGGTAAGGGAAGTCAAATGTTTTAGTTACAGTAACTTTCAAGTACTGCACTTACTGTAATACTCTAAACACCTTTTCTCCACACCAGGGCGCATGTCATATTTATTTCCAGAACCTTTGGGTTTCATGGACACCTAGACTTTTATTTTGTACGTAAAAAATGAGTTTGACAAATCTCAACAACACTGAAATAAAAATTAACTACAAGCATATAATTTTTGTATAATCTATGCTAACCCTAATAAACGTCAAAAAGGAACGTACTATACGCGTATCAAGTCATTTAATAATCTTCCACCAACAATTAAAACTCTAAATGATTTAAAGGTGTTCAAGCCTGCATTGAGAGGTAACCTCTTTCCATTCTGCAGATTATTTAACCTCTGCTGAAATTTCTTTAGTTTTATGTATATCTATAATCTATATTTAAAGTGGTTTTGTATTTCTATTTAAAATTCTGAGGTTTATGTATATTTTATGAAATGACTTGTTCTCCATCCTTTGGTTTAGTCCTAAGAAGGATCTATGGAACGTAAATAAACTCTACTCTCTAACATACCTGAATAATGCAATTCCTTATCCAAGTCAAAAACGCTCCAGGTGCTTCGTTCTGTCTCGTTCTTCACATCTCCAACTCCAAATAAGCTGGTTCCCCAGCACGAACACAACTGATCTTCTGAAACACTGATATTCAGACAAATTGGTCTGCCGTGTCTTCGTGTGACACCTTGATACCAGTTCACATGAAAGTTGCCACTCAGCACATCCACCGAAACTTGAAATGAATCTTGACGAAATTAAAAGTGAAACAGTTTCACATGTAAAAGTTGAAGGAGAAAAAAGAACAATAACTCATGAAGAGAATGTACTACTTCAACACTAATCAACTAGTTTAATACGAAACATTTAGTTGTGGAATTTGTTTTGCTTAATAAAATATTTTAATATCCCAACTAAAACACTACTAATCAACTATATTATCTCAGCTACTGCTATGGAGATAATTAAGAACCACAAGACACAAAGCAAACTTTACAATTGTTCTAAGCTTACTCATGAATTATATATAAAGATATTGCAGTACATAAACCAAACATGTAGTAATGAGCACATAATTGTGTTTGGAAACTTGAAACTGTCTTTAGAATTAAATATGCAGTCATTACTGTTCAATATTTGCCTGCCAGAGTCAGAATCTCTCCGGACGCATCATTCCCAATCGTTGTAACACGTCTTTTGACACTACATAACTTCTGACGTTACAACTAATTAACCGACTCGATGTGCCACTGTCTTCGAGAAAATATTAGTTAATCGGTCACAGGTATAAGGGCCCTGTGATCCCGTATCAATCTCTCCACATCCCAGCATGGCCACGTCAGCCCTGATGATAGAGACAGTGTTTCTCTTAAAAATTGCAATCTACCTACAAGTCTACAGGTTGTCACAACATTGCGATATACACGTGATTCTAACTCTTGAACTGACTTACACTTTACTTACTTAATAATAAATGTTGTTATACATATGGATCGCTGCAATTTTACACATTTCACTTTGATATTTGGTTATGAAACTGTGTCCGTCAAGACAAATACAATAACCTCTTCAGAAGTTACTACGTCAGGCTTACACATTTACCTACATGCTTTGCCTTGGATTTTTAACTTAGTTTAACAAAAATTGGAATAAAAAACCTATAATAATGTATGGAACACCAAACAGGCAGTTCACACTAAAAACTTCTCTTCCTCACAATGCAAATGCAAAATCAGCATCAGAATTTGTTTAACTTCTGCTTAAACAAAAATGACCAATTATGTTACAGTTCTCAGAGGAAAGCAGTTCACATGCTCCTTGTGTCGTGATTAGTAAAATTGCTGTAATGTATTACATACTATATCAAAATATTACCCTTTTAGTTTACATCATATTAGTAAGTTCCAACCATAACTGTAATGCACCTTTTCAATGCAGCCTCATTAAAATTACATCCTAATTTATTTCAGCATTCAAAATCGTGTACAGTTTCCACTGCAGAGCAGTCTTTGAAATATACAAGTTCTTTTAGGCGAAGATCTCATAACCTTACAACAGATTTAGAGGATGACCCATTGTCAGTTTTATGTGACTGATTAGCATTTTCCACTTTGAATGTGAGTCAAATTTTCGCTCACTAATATTGATTCTGGCATAACAGATCAAGCATGACCACATCTTTCAAATATAAAACAAACTTAAAAATGCCAAACAGCAGCTTAGTACAGGACCCAAAGGATCCGGTACCCATTGCAGAGGAGGTTGGGTGGGCCCCAGAGCCGGTCTGGACGCAGAGACCAGAGGAAAAATCCTCGGTCCCCGTCGGGGATCGAACCCCGATCGCCCAGCCTGCAGCTAGTCACTGTACTGACTGAGCTATCACAGCTCACGATACTGCAAAGTCAAGTATCTTAAAAATAGCTAATTTTGTTAAGACCACAAAGCTCAACCTCATTGACACAATGCACAATGATGGATGGCACCATGGGAGCTGTACGAGGAGTGTAATCAGCGATGGTGCCCGTCACACCTCCACGACGAGTCGGGGTATTATCCACTGACACACATGGCAGAGGCACCTGTTCTTTGCATTGCGGGTGACAACGCTCTACAGTCTTGACATTTCATTGCCACATTCCCAAATTTAATCCTGAAATAATGCACATACAAATCTGCACTACAGAACACTTTGGTGAAAATTTATCATACAACTCTGGAAAAGAAAACAAATTAGGAATGTTTCAAAATGAAGTTCAGAACCCGAATAACTTGACCTAAGAGAGATAAAGTGACGACTGAGAACAGAAAACTGCGTAATAAAGATTCAGAATTATTTATTTTCAACTGGCACTGGTACTGTTGCAGTGACTGAATAGAAATCTGATTGGTTGTTGGATGTAATAAATACTGACACTTCAAGATATGGCTCACTTCAGTTCAAAAGAATTGAGTGGATCAGAAGAAATCGGTAATTTTCATTCTGTACTTTTGTGCGCAAGACAAAATTCACAGTTAGCGGATTTACTTCCACGTACAATTGAACAGCACTCCACCAGTGTTAGAGCTGGGTGTCAGAGGGTTTAACCGATTTCGGCACCAACCAGATTCCTCCGATTCAGACGAGTGCGTAACATTTTTTTTTCAACAGCTATAATGAAATGTCAAACAAGCCACTGCTGAAATTATAGTGATCCAGAAATCAATCTTTTAACATTCCTTTCATACATTTACAAATGATTTCTCTTTTTATTACTATTGGGTGGAGGGAGGGGGCAAAGAGACACAATTAAACAAGGATAAGACAAGAAAAGTTATGAAAAATGTACACAAAGTTTGCCTGGAAAACCTGAAGGTAATAACAGGACACTTATATCCACTCTTATGTCACAGAATTATTTATTTCATCTCACATACCCCATAATCTATGTCTTTCATTAGAAATGAGATACCGAGTCTGGCACCCATAAAATCGACCTTTTAAAGACAGTTTACAGAATTACTTTTGCGTACCTGTACTCGTTTGAGGAGCAGACAGTCGTAATGTTGCCCATGGAATGCCGCTATCATGGATTTCGACTTTCCGGGGTTCACCGGTGGGAAATTCCTCCGACTTGGTGGGTCCACCTTCCTTTCCTACAGTCTCTGTTTTGATTGCAACCCCAACCAGCTAGCAGAGCAGAAAAGTACACGCTAATGATGTTCCATACAGGGGTTTTTACAAGAAACCTTTAATGTTTTATCAAATGCAAAATCTGAAGGTTATGTACATTCACATGTGAAACACATCCTTGTAATTGTGTCAAAGGTACTGAGGTTTATGTATGTTGTATGAAATGACATGTTCTACATCATTTGGTTTAGTCCTAAGGAGGATCTATGGAATGTAAATAAATTCTACTCCCTAACATACCTGAATACTGCATTTCCTTATCCAAGTCAAAAACGCTCCAGGTGCTTCGTTCTGTCTCGTTCTTCACATCTGCAACTCCAAATAAGCTGCTTCCCCAGCACGAACACAACTGATCTTCTGAAACACTGATATTCAGACAAATTGGTCTGCCGTGTCTTCGTGTGACACCTTGATACCAATTCACATGAAAGTTGCCACTCAGCACATCCACCGAAACTTGAAATGAATCTTGACGAAATTAAAAGTGAAACAGTTTCAAATGTAAAAGTTGAAGGAGAAAAAAGAACAATAACTCATGAAGAGAATGTACTACTTCAACACTAATCAACTAGTTTAATACGAAACATTTAGTTGTGGAATTTGTTTTGCTTAATAAAATATTTTAATATCCCAACTAAAACACTACTAATCAACTATATTATCTCAGCTACTGCTATGGAGATAATTAAGAACCACAAGACATAAAGCAAACTTTACAATTGTTCTAAGCTTACTCATGAATTATATATAAAATATATTGCAGTACATAAACCAAACATGTAGTAATGAGCCCATAATTGTGTTTGGACACTTGAAACTGTCTTTAGAATTAAATATGCAGTCATTACTGTGCAATATTTGCCTGCTTGAGTCAGAATCTCTCCGGACGCATCATTCCCAATCGTTGTAACACGTCTTTTGACACTACATAACTTCTGACGTTACAACTAATTAACCGACTCGATGTGCCACTGTCTTCGAGAAAATATTAGTTAATCGGTCACAGGTATAAGGGCCCTGTGATCCCGTATCAATCTCTCCACATCCCAGCATGGCCACGTCAGCCCTGAAGATAGAGACAGCGTTTCTCTTAAAAATTGCAATCTACCTACAAGTCTACAGGTTGTCACAACATTGCGATATACACGTGATTCTAACTCTTGAACTAACTTACACTTTACTTACTTAACAATAAATGTTGTTATACATATGGATCACTGCAATTTTACACATTTCACTTTGATATTTGGTTATGAAACTGTGTCTGTCAAGACAAATACAATAACCTCTTCAGAAGTTACTACGTCAGGCTTACACATTTACCTACATGCTTTGCCTTGGATTTTTAACTTAGTTTAACACAAATTGGAATAAAAAACCTATAATAATGTATGGAACACCAAACAGGCAGTTCACAGTAAAAACTTCTCTTCCTCACAATGCAAATGCAAAATCAGCATCAGAATTTGTTTAACTTCTGCTTAAACAAAAATGACCAATTATGTTACAGTTCTCAGAGGAAAGCAGTTCACATGCTCCTTGTGTCGTGATTAGTAAAATTGCTGTAATGTATTACATACTATATCAAAATATTACCCTTTTAGTTTACATCATATTAGTAAGTTCCAACCATAACTGTAATGCACCTTTTCAATGCAGCCTCATTAAAATTACATCCTAATTTATTTCAGCATTCAAAATCGTGTACAGTTTCCACTGCAGAGCAGTCTTTGAAATATACAAGTTCTTTTAGGCGAAGATCTCATAACCTTACAACAGATTTAGAGGATGACCCATTGTCAGTTTTCTGTGACTGATTAGCATTTTCCACTTTGAATGTGAGTTAAATTTTCGCTCACTAATATTGATTCTGGCATAACAGATCAAGTATGACCACATCTTTCAAATATAAAACAAACTTAAAAATGCCAAACAGTAGCTTAGTACAGGACCCAAAAAATCCGGTACCTATTGCAGAGGAGGCTGGGTGGGCCCCAGAGCCGGTCTGGACGCAGAGACCAGAGGAAAAATCCTCGGTCCCCGTCGGGGATCGAACCCCGATCGCCCAGCCTGCAGCTAGTCACTGTATGACTGAGCTATCCCAGCTCACGATATTGCAAAGTAACAAAGCAAAACTCTAGTCAAGTATCTTAAAAATAGCTAATTTTGTTAAGACCACAAAGCTCAACCTCATTGACACAATGCACAATGATGGATGGCACCATGGGAGCTGTACGAGGAGTGTAATAAGCGATGGTGCCCGTCACACCTCCACGACGAGTCGGGGTATTATCCACTGACACACATGGCAGAGGCACCTGTTCTTTGCATTGCGGGTGACAACGCTCTACTGTCTCGACATTTCATTGCCACTTTCCCAAATTTAATCCTGAAATAATGCACATACAAATCTGCACTACAGAACACTTTGGTGAAAATTTATCATACAACTCTGGAAAAGAAAACAAATTAGGAATGTTTCAAAATGAAGTTCAGAACCCGAATAACTTGACCTAAGACAGATAAAGTGACGACTGAGAACAGATAACTGCGTAATAAAGATTCAGAATTATTTATTTTCAACTGGCACTTGTACTGTTGCAGTGACTGAATAGAAATCTGATTGGTTGTTGGATGTAATAAATACTGACACTTCAAGATATGGCTCACTTCAGTTCAAAAGAATTGAGTGGATCAGAAGAAATCGGTAATTTTCATTCTGTACTTTTGGGCGCAAGACAAAATTCAAAGTTAGCGGATTTACTTCCACGTACAATTGAACAGCACTCCACCAGTGTTAGAGCTGGGTGTCAGAGGGTTTAACCGATTTCGGCACCAACCAGATTCCTCCGATTCAGACGAGTGCGTAACATTTTTTTTTCAACAGTTATAATGAAATGTCAAACAAGCCACTGCTGAAATTATAGTGATCCAGAAATCAATCTTTTAACATTCCTTTCATACATTTACAAATGATTTCTCTTTTTATTACTATTGGGTGGAGGGAGGGGGCAAAGAGACACAATTAAACAAGGATAAGACAAGAAAAGTTATGAAAAATGTACACAAAGTTTGCCTGGAAAACCTGAAGGTAATAACAGGACACTTATATCCACTCTTATGTCACAGAATTATTTATTTCATCTCACATACCCCATAATCTATGTCTTTCAATAGAAATGAGATACTGAGTCTGGCACCCATAAAATTGACCTTTTAAAGACAGTTTACACAATTACTTTTGCGTACCTGTACTCGTTTGAGGAGCAGACGGTCGTAATGTTGCCCATGGAATGCCGCTATCATGGATTCCGACCTTCCGGGGTTCACCGGTGGGAAATTCCTCCGACTTGGTGGGTCCACCTTCCTTTCCTACAGTCTCTGTATTGACTGCCACCCCAACCAGCCAGCAGAGCAGAAAAGTACACGCTAATGATGTTCCATACAGGGGTTTTTACAAGAAACCTTTAATGTTTTATCAAATGCAAAATCTGAAGGTTATGTACATTCACATGTGAAACACATCCTTGTAATTGTGTCAAAGGTACTGAGGTTTATGTATTTTGTATGAAATGACATGTTCTACATCATTTGGTTTAGTCCTAAGGAGGATCTATGGAATGTAAATAAATTCTACTCCCTAACATACCTGAATACTGCATTTCCTTATCCAAGTCAAAAACGCTCCAGGTGCTTCGTTCTGTCTCGTTCTTCACATCTCCAACTCCAAATAAGCTGCTTCCCCAGCACGAACACAACTGATCTTCTGAAACACTGATATTCAGACAAATTGGTCTGCCATGTCTTCATGTGACACCTTGATACCAATTCACATGAAAGTTGCCACTCAGCACTTCCACCGAAACTTGAAATGAATCTTGACGAAATTAAAAGTGAAACAGTTTCACATGTAAAAGTTGAAGGAGAAAAAAGAACAATAACTCATGAAGAGAATGTACTACCTCAACACTAATCAACTAGTTTCATACGAAACATTTAGTTGTGGAATTTGTTTTGCTTAATAATAAATTTTAATATCCCAACTAAAACACTACTAATCAACTACATTATCTCAGCTACTGCTATGGAGATAATTAAGAACCACAAGACATAAAGCAAACTTTACAATTGTTCTAAGCTTACTCATGAATTATATATAAAGATATTGCAGTACATAAACCAAACATGTAGTAATGAGCCCATAATTGTGTTTGGAAACTTGAAACTGTCTTTAGAATTAAATATGCAGTCATTACTCTGCAATATTTGCCTGCCAGAGTCAGAATCACTCCGGACGCATCATTCCCAATCGTTGTAACACGTCTTTTGACACTACATAACTTCTGAGGTTTGAACCCCCCCGAGGAGGAGATTGCCAGATTAAGTTACTGAGGCCACGATCTTCCCAGGCCGGGAGGTGGTACGGCTTGGGGAGGGTAAAGCGGGGAAAAGTCAAAAGAAAACCAAATGAAACAACTTCGAATAATCGAAGTATTATTTAATGAAAAATATTTAAATATAAGATAAACAAAATCAAGACACCTTTCAGGGCTCAAACTCCGGCTGGGTATCCGACTCCAGATGCCCAACTCAATCCCCAAAAACCCTGACTTGCCTTCCGACTTTCTCCTCGAGTCGTTCTCTCTCCAGCGGACACACACAGACTGTCCTTCTGCCCTGCTGTCTGATCAGGGTCTCGAAGCCGCCGACTCCAAAGAACTTAGAGAGGGGAGATAAGCCACTTCGAGCAATGAGGCATGGCTCAGGTTACATCTAATTAACCGACTCAATGTGCCACTGTCTTCGAGAAAATATTAGTTAATCGGTCACAGATATAAGGGCCCTGTGATCCTGTATCAATCTCTCCACATCCCAGCATAGCCATGTCAGCCCTGAAGATAGAGACAGCGTTTCTCTTAAAAATTGCAATCTACCAACAAGTCTACAGGTTGTCACAACATTGCGATATACACGTGATTCTAACTCTTGAACTAACTTACACTTTACTTACTTAATAATAAATGTTGTTATACATATGGATCACTGCAATTTTACACATTTCACTTTGATATTTGGTTATGAAACTGTGTCTGTCAAGACAAATACAATAACCTCTTCAGAAG
Source organism: Zootermopsis nevadensis (assembly GCF_977971745.1). Classification (NCBI taxonomy): domain Eukaryota; kingdom Metazoa; phylum Arthropoda; class Insecta; order Blattodea; family Termopsidae; genus Zootermopsis; species Zootermopsis nevadensis. The sequence goes on from NW_028259191.1 coordinate 69,063, forward strand.
TTACTACGTCAGGCTTACACATTTACCTACACGCTTTGCCTTGGATTTTTAACTTAGTTTAACAAAAATTGGAATAAAAAACCTATAATAATGTATGGAACACCAAACAGGCAGTTCACACTAAAAACTTCTCTTCCTCAAAATGCAAATGCAAAATCAGCATCAGAATTTGTTTAACTTCTGCTTAAACAAAAATGACCAATTATGTTACAGTTCTCAGAGGAAAGCAGTTCACATGCTCCTTGTGTCGTGATTAGTAAAATTGCTGTAATGTATTACATACTATATCAAAATATTACCCTTTTAGTTTACATCATATTAGTAAGTTCCAACCATAACTGTAATGCACCTTTTCAATGCAGCCTCATTAAAATTACATCCTAATTTATTTCAGCATTCAAAATCGTGTACAGTTTCCACTGCAGAGCAGTCTTTGAAATATACAAGTTCTTTTAGGCGAAGATCTCATAACCTTACAACAGATTTAGAGGATGACCCATTGTCAGTTTTCTGTGACTGATTAGCATTTTCCACTTTGAATGTGAGTTAAATTTTCGCTCACTAATATTGATTCTGGCATAACAGATCAAGTATGACCACATCTTTCAAATATAAAACAAACTTAAAAATGCCAAACAGTAGCTTAGTACAGGACCCAAAAAATCCGGTACCTATTGCAGAGGAGGCTGGGTGGGCCCCAGAGCCGGTCTGGACGCAGAGACCAGAGGAAAAATCCTCGGTCCCCGTCGGGGATCGAACCCCGATCGCCCAGCCTGCAGCTAGTCACTGTATGACTGAGCTATCCCAGCTCACGATATTGCAAAGTAACAAAGCAAAACTCTAGTCAAGTATCTTAAAAATAGCTAATTTTGTTAAGACCACAAAGCTCAACCTCATTGACACAATGCACAATGATGGATGGCACCATGGGAGCTGTACGAGGAGTGTAATAAGCGATGGTGCCCGTCACACCTCCACGACGAGTCGGGGTATTATCCACTGACACACATGGCAGAGGCACCTGTTCTTTGCATTGCGGGTGACAACGCTCTACTGTCTCGACATTTCATTGCCACTTTCCCAAATTTAATCCTGAAATAATGCACATACAAATCTGCACTACAGAACACTTTGGTGAAAATTTATCATACAACTCTGGAAAAGAAAACAAATTAGGAATGTTTCAAAATGAAGTTCAGAACCCGAATAACTTGACCTAAGAGAGATAAAGTGACGACCGAGAAAAGAAAACTGCGTAATAAAGATTCAGAATTATTTATTTTCAACTGGCACTGGTACTGTTGCAGTGACTGAATAGAAATCTGATTGGTTGTTGGATGTAATAAATACTGACACTTCAAGATATGGCTCACTTCAGTTCAAAAGAATTGAGTGGATCAGAAGAAATCGGTAATTTTCATTCTGTAATTTTGGGCGCAAGACAAAATTCAAAGTTAGCGGATTTACTTCCACGTACAATTGAACAGCACTCCACCAGTGTTAGAGCTGGATGTCAGAGGGTTTAACCGATTTCGGCACCAACCAGATTCCTCCGATTCAGACGAGTGCGTAACATTTTTTTTTCAACAGCTATAATGAAATGTCAAACAAGCCACTGCTGAAATTATAGTGATCCAGAAATCAATCTTTTAACATTCCTTTCATACATTTACAAATGATTTCTCTTTTTATTACTATTGGGTGGAGGGAGGGGGCAAAGAGACACAATTAAACAAGGATAAGACAAGAAAAGTTATGAAAAATGTACACAAAGTTTGCCTGGAAAACCTGAAGGTAATAACAGGACACTTATATCCACTCTTATGTCACAGAATTATTTATTTCATCTCACATACCCCATAATCTACGTCTTTCAATAGAAATGAGATACCGAGTCTGGCACCCATAAAATTGACCTTTTAAAGACAGTTTACACAATTACTTTTGCGTACCTGTACTCGTTTGAGGAGCAGACGGTCGTAATGTTGCCCATGGAATGCCGCTATCATGGATTCCGACCTTCCGGGGTTCACCGGTGGGAAATTCCTCCGACTTGGTGGGTCCACCTTCCTTTCCTACAGTCTCTGTATTGACTGCCACCCCAACCAGCCAGCAGAGCAGAAAAGTACACGCTAATGATGTTCCATACAGGGGTTTTTACAAGAAACCTTTAATGTTTTATCAAATGCAAAATCTGAAGGTTATGTACATTCACATGTGAAACACATCCTTGTAATTGTGTCAAAGGTACTGAGGTTTATGTATTTTGTATGAAATGACATGTTCTACATCATTTGGTTTAGTCCTAAGGAGGATCTATGGAATGTAAATAAATTCTACTCCCTAACATACCTGAATACTGCATTTCCTTATCCAAGTCAAAAACGCTCCAGGTGCTTCGTTCTTCACATCTCCAACTCGAAATAAGCTGCTTCCCCAGCACGAACACAACTGATCTTCTGAAACACTGATATTCAGACAAATTGGTCTGCCGTGTCTTCGTGTGACACCTTGATACCAATTCACATGAAAGTTGCCACTCAGCACTTCCACCGAAACTTGAAATGAATCTTGACGAAATTAAAAGTGAAACAGTTTCACATGTAAAAGTTGAAGGAGAAAAAAGAACAATAACTCATGAAGAGAATGTACTACCTCAACACTAATCAACTAGTTTCATACGAAACATTTAGTTGTGGAATTTGTTTTGCTTAATAATAAATTTTAATATCCCAACTAAAACACTACTAATCAACTACATTATCTCAGCTACTGCTATGGAGATAATTAAGAACCACAAGACATAAAGCAAACTTTACAATTGTTCTAAGCTTACTCATGAATTATATATAAAATATATTGCAGTACATAAACCAAACATGTAGTAATGAGCCCATAATTGTGTTTGGACACTTGAAACTGTCTTTAGAATTAAATATGCAGTCATTACTGTGCAATATTTGCCTGCTTGAGTCAGAATCTCTCCGGACGCATCATTCCCAATCGTTGTAACACGTCTTTTGACACTACATAACTTCTGACGTTACAACTAATTAACCGACTCGATGTGCCACTGTCTTCGAGAAAATATTAGTTAATCGGTCACAGGTATAAGGGCCCTGTGATCCCGTATCAATCTCTCCACATCCCAGCATGGCCACGTCAGCCCTGAAGATAGAGACAGCGTTTCTCTTAAAAATTGCAATCTACCTACAAGTCTACAGGTTGTCACAACATTGCGATATACACGTAATTCTAACTCTTGAACTAACTTACACTTTACTTACTTAATAATAAATGTTGTTATACATATGGATCACTGCAATTTTACACATTTCACTTTGATATTTGGTTATGAAACTGTGTCTGTCAAGACAAATACAATAACCTCTTCAGAAGTTACTACGTCAGGCTTACACATTTACCTACATGCTTTGCCTTGGATTTTTAACTTAGTATAACAAAAATTGGAATAAAAAACCTATAATAATGTATGGAACACCAAACAGGCAGTTCACACTAAAAACTTCTCTTCCTCACAATGCAAATGCAAAATCAGCATCAGAATTTGTTTAACTTCTGCTTAAACAAAAATGACCAATTATGTTACAGTTCTCAGAGGAAAGCAGTTCACATGCTCCTTGTGTCGTGATTAGTAAAATTGCTGTAATGTATTACATACTATATCAAAATATTACCCTTTTAGTTTACATCATATTAGTAAGTTCCAACCATAACTGTAATGCACCTTTTCAATGCAGCCTCATTAAAATTACATCCTAATTTATTTCAGCATTCAAAATCGTGTACAGTTTCCACTGCAGAGCAGTCTTTGAAATATACAAGTTCTTTTAGGCGAAGATCTCATAACCTTACAACAGATTTAGAGGATGACCCATTGTCAGTTTTCTGTGACTGATTAGCATTTTCCACTTTGAATGTGAGTTAAATTTTCGCTCACTAATATTGATTCTGGCATAACAGATCAAGTATGACCACATCTTTCAAATATAAAACAAACTTAAAAATGCCAAACAGTAGCATAGTACAGGACCCAAAAAATCCGGTACCTATTGCAGAGGAGGCTGGGTGGGCCCCAGAGCCGGTCTGGACACAGAGACCAGAGGAAAAATCCTCGGTCCCCGTCGGGGATCGAACCGCGATCGCCCAGCCTGCAGCTAGTCACTGTACTGACTGAGCTATCCCAGCTCACGATATTGCAAAGTAACAAAGCAAAACTGTAGTCAAGTATCTTAAAAATAGCTAATTTTGTTAAGACCACAAAGCTCAACCTCATTGACACAATGCACAATGATGGATGGCACCATGGGAGCTGTACGAGGAGTGTAATAAGCGATGGTGCCCGTCACACCTCCACGACGAGTCGGGGTATTATCCACTGACACACATGGCAGAGGCACCTGTTCTTTGCATTGCGGGTGACGACGCTCTAGAGTCTCGACATTTCATTGCCACTTTCCCAAATTTAATCCTGAAATAATGCACATACAAATCTGCACTACAGAACACTTTGTTGAAAATTTATCATACAACTCTGGAAAAGAAAACAAATTAGGAATGTTTCAAAATGAAGTTCAGAACCCGAATAACTTGACCTAAGAGAGATAAAGTGACGACCGAGAACAGAAAACTGCGTAATAAAGATTCAGAATTATTTATTTTCAACTGGCACTGGTACTGTTGCAGTGACTGAATAGAAATCTGATTGGTTGTTGGATGTAATAAATACTGACACTTCAAGATATGGCTCACTTCAGTTCAAAAGAATTGAGTGGATCAGAAGAAATCGGTAATTTTCATTCTGTACTTTTGTGCGCAAGACAAAATTCACAGTTAGCGGATTTACTTCCACGTACAATTGAACAGCACTCCACCAGTGTTAGAGCTGGGTGTCAGAGGGTTTAACCGATTTCGGCACCAACCAGATTCCTCCGATTCAGACGAGTGCGTAACATTTTTTTTTCAACAGCTATAATGAAATGTCAAACAAGCCACTGCTGAAATTATAGTGATACAGAAATCAATCTTTTAACATTCCTTTCATACATTTACAAATGATTTCTCTTTTTATTACTATTGGGTGGAGGGAGGGGGCAAAGAGACACAATTAAACAAGGATAAGACAAGAAAAGTTATGAAAAATGTACACAAAGTTTGCCTGGAAAACCTGAAGGTAATAACAGGACACTTATATCCACTCTTATGTCACAGAATTATTTATTTCATCTCACATACCCCATAATCTATGTCTTTCAATAGAAATGAGATACCGAGTCTGGCACCCATAAAATCGACCTTTTAAAGACAGTTTACAGAATTACTTTTGCGTACCTGTACTCGTTTGAGGAGCAGACAGTCGTAATGTTGCCCATGGAATGCCGCTATCATGGATTTCGACTTTCCGGGGTTCACCGGTGGGAAATTCCTCCGACTTGGTGGGTCCACCTTCCTTTCCTACAGTCTCTGTTTTGATTGCAACCCCAACCAGCTAGCAGAGCAGAAAAGTACACGCTAATGATGTTCCATACAGGGGTTTTTACAAGAAACCTTTAATGTTTTATCAAATGCAAAATCTGAAGGTTATGTACATTCACATGTGAAACACATCCTTGTAATTGTGTCAAAGGTACTGAGGTTTATGTATGTTGTATGAAATGACATGTTCTACATCATTTGGTTTAGTCCTAAGGAGGATCTATGGAATGTAAATAAATTCTACTCCCTAACATACCTGAATACTGCATTTCCTTATCCAAGTCAAAAACGCTCCAGGTGCTTCGTTCTGTCTCGTTCTTCACATCTGCAACTCCAAATAAGCTGCTTCCCCAGCACGAACACAACTGATCTTCTGAAACACTGATATTCAGACAAATTGGTCTGCCATGTCTTCATGTGACACCTTGATACCAATTCACATGAAAGTTGCCACTCAGCACATCCACCGAAACTTGAAATGAATCTTGACGAAATTAAAAGTGAAACAGTTTCACATGTAAAAGTTGAAGGAGAAAAAAGAACAATAACTCATGAAGAGAATGTACTACTTCAACACTAATCAACTAGTTTCATACGAAACATTTAGTTGTGGAATTTGTTTTGCTTAATAATAAATTTTAATATCCCAACTAAAACACTACTAATCAACTACATTATCTCAGCTACTGCTATGGAGATAATTAAGAACCACAAGACATAAAGCAAACTTTACAATTGTTCTAAGCTTACTCATGAATTATATATAAAATATATTGCAGTACATAAACCAAACATGTAGTAATGAGCCCATAATTGTTTTTGGACACTTGAAACTGTCTTTAGAATTAAATATGCAGTCATTACTGTTCAATATTTGCCTGCCAGAGTCAGAATCTCTCCGGACGCATCATTCCCAATCGTTGTAACACGTCTTCTGACACTACATAACTTCTGAGGTTACAACTAATTAACCGACTCGATGTGCCACTGTCTTCGAGAAAATATTAGTTAATCGGTCACAGGTATAAGGGCCCTGTGATCCCGTATCAATCTCTCCACATCCCAGCATAGCCATGTCAGCCCTGAAGATAGAGACAGCGTTTCTCTTAAAAATTGCAATCTACCTACAGGTCTACAGGTTGTCACAACATTGCGATATACACGTGATTCTAACTCTTGAACTAACTTCCACTTCACTTACTTAATAATAAATGTTGTTATACATATAAATCGCTGCAATTTTACACATTTCACTTTGATACTTGGTTATGAAACTGTGTCTGTTAAGACAAATACAATAACCTCTTCAGAAGTTACTATGTCAGGCTTACACATTTACCTACACGCTTTGCTTTGGATTTTTAACTTAGTTTAACAAAAATTGGAATAAAAAACCAAACAGGCAGTTCACACTAGAAACTTCTCTTCCTCACAATGCAAATGCAAAATCAGCATCAGAATTTGTTTAACTTCTGCTTAAACAAAAATGACCAATTATGTTACAATTCTCAGAGGAAAGCAGTTCACATGCTCCTTGTGTCGTGATTAGTAAAATTGCTGTAATGTATTACATACTATATCAAAATATTACCCTTTTAGTCTACATCATATTAGTGAGTTCCAACCATAACTGTAATGCACCTTTTCAATGCAGCCTCATTAAAATTACATCCTAATTTATTTCAGCATTCAAAATCGTGTACAGTTTCCACTGCAGAGCAGTCTTTGAAATATACAAGTTCTTTTAGGCGAAGATCTCATAACCTTACAACAGATTTAGAGGATGACCCATTGTCAGTTTTCTGTGACTGATTAGCATTTTCCACTTTGAATGTGAGTTAAATTTTCGCTCACTAATATTGATTCTGGCAAAACAGATCAAGTATGACCACATCTTTCAAATATAAAACAAACTTAAAGATGCCAAACAGTAGCTTAGTACAGGACCCAAAGGATCCGGTACCCATTGCAGAGGAGGCTGGGTGGGCCCCAGAGCCGGTCTGGACGCACAGACCAGAGGAAAAATCCTCGGTCCCCGTCGGGGATCGAACCCCGATCGCCCAGCCTGCAGCTAGTCACTGTACTGACTGAGCTATCCCAGCTCACGATACTGCAAAGTCAAGTATCTTAAAAATAGCTAATTTTGTTAAGACCACAAAGCTCAACCTCATTGACACAATGCACAATGATGGATGGCACCATGGGAGCTGTACGAGGAGTGTAATCAGCGATGGTGCCCGTCACACCTCCACGACGAGTCGGGGTATTATCCACTGACACACATGGCAGAGGCACCTGTTCTTTGCATTGCGGGTGACGACGCTCTACAGTCTCGACATTTCATTGCCACTTTCCCAAATTTAATCCTGAAATAATGCACATACAAATCTGCACTACAGAACACTTTGGTGAAAATTTATCATACAACTCTGGAAAAGAAAACAAATTAGGAATGTTTCAAAATGAAGTTCAGAACCCGAATAACTTGACCTAAGACAGATAAAGTGACGACTGAGAACAGATAACTGCGTAATAAAGATTCAGAATTATTTATTTTCAACTGGCACTTGTACTGTTGCAGTGACTGAATAGAAATCTGATTGGTTGTTGGATGTAATAAATACTGACACTTCAAGATATGGCTCACTTCAGTTCAAAAGAATTGAGTGGATCAGAAGAAATCGGTAATTTTCATTCTGTACTTTTGTGCGCAAGACAAAATTCAAAGTTAGCGGATTTACTTCCACGTACAATTGAACAGCACTCCACCAGTGTTAGAGCTGGGTGTCAGAGGGTTTAACCGATTTCGGCACCAACCAGATTCCTCCGATTCAGACGAGTGCGTAACATTTTTTTTTCAACAGCTATAATGAAATGTCAAACAAGCCACTGCTGAAATTATAGTGATCCAGAAATCAATCTTTTAACATTCCTTTCATACATTTACAAATGATTTCTCTTTTTATTACTACTGGGTGGAGGGAGGGGGCAAAGAGACACAATTAAACAAGGATAAGAAAAGAAAAGTTATGAAAAATGTACACAAAGTTTGCCTGGAAAACCTGAAGGTAATAACAGGACACTTATATCCACTCTTATGTCACAGAATTATTTATTTCATCTCACATACCCCATAATCTATGTCTTTCAATAGAAATGAGATACCGAGTCTGGCACCCATAAAATCGACCTTTTAAAGACAGTTTACAGAATTACTTTTGCGTACCTGTACTCGTTTGAGGAGCAGACAGTTGTAATGTTGCCCATGGAATGCCGCTATCATGGATTCCGACCTTCCGGGGTTCACCGGTGGGAAATTCCTCCGACTTGGTGGGTCCACCTTCCTTTCCTACAGTCTCTGTATTGACTGCCACCCCAACCAGCCAGCAGAGCAGAAAAGTACACGCTAATGATGTTCCATACAGGGGTTTTTACAAGAAACCTTTAATGTTTTATCAAATGCAAAATCTGAAGGTTATGTACATTCACATGTGAAACACATCCTTGTAATTGTGTCAAAGGTACTGAGGTTTATGTATGTTGTATGAAATGACATGTTCTACATCATTTGGTTTAGTCCTAAGGAGGATCTATGGAATGTAAATAAATTCTACTCCCTAACATACCTGAATACTGCATTTCCTTATCCAAGTCAAAAACGCTCCAGGTGCTTCGTTCTGTCTCGTTCTTCACATCTGCAACTCCAAATAAGCTGCTTCCCCAGCACGAACACAACTGATCTTCTGAAACACTGATATTCAGACAAATTGGTCTGCCGTGTCTTCGTGTGACACCTTGATACCAATTCACATGAAAGTTGCCACTCAGCACATCCACCGAAACTTGAAATGAATCTTGACGAAATTAAAAGTGAAACAGTTTCACATGTAAAAGTTGAAGGAGAAAAAAGAACAATAACTCATGAAGAGAATGTACTACTTCAACACTAATCAACTAGTTTCATACGAAACATTTAGTTGTGGAATTTGTTTTGCTTAATAATAAATTTTAATATCCCAACTAAAACACTACTAATCAACTACATTATCTCAGCTACTGCTATGGAGATAATTAAGAACCACAAGACATAAAGCAAACTTTACAATTGTTCTAAGCTTACTCATGAATTATATATAAAGATATTGCAGTACATAAACCAAACATGTAGTAATGAGCCCATAATTGTGTTTGGAAACTTGAAACTGTCTTTAGAATTAAATATGCAGTCATTACTCTGCAATATTTGCCTGCCAGAGTCAGAATCACTCCGGACGCATCATTCCCAATCGTTGTAACACGTCTTTTGACACTACATAACTTCTGAGGTTTGAACCCCCCCGAGGAGGAGATTGCCAGATTAAGTTACTGAGGCCACGATCTTCCCAGGCCGGGAGGTGGTACGGCTTGGGGAGGGTAAAGCGGGGAAAAGTCAAAAGAAAACCAAATGAAACAACTTCGAATAATCGAAGTATTATTTAATGAAAAATATTTAAATATAAGATAAACAAAATCAAGACACCTTTCAGGGCTCAAACTCCGGCTGGGTATCCGACTCCAGATGCCCAACTCAATCCCCAAAAACCCTGACTTGCCTTCCGACTTTCTCCTCGAGTCGTTCTCTCTCCAGCGGACACACACAGACTGTCCTTCTGCCCTGCTGTCTGATCAGGGTCTCGAAGCCGCCGACTCCAAAGAACTTAGAGAGGGGAGATAAGCCACTTCGAGCAATGAGGCATGGCTCAGGTTACATCTAATTAACCGACTCAATGTGCCACTGTCTTCGAGAAAATATTAGTTAATCGGTCACAGATATAAGGGCCCTGTGATCCTGTATCAATCTCTCCACATCCCAGCATAGCCATGTCAGCCCTGAAGATAGAGACAGCGTTTCTCTTAAAAATTGCAATCTACCAACAAGTCTACAGGTTGTCACAACATTGCGATATACACGTGATTCTAACTCTTGAACTAACTTACACTTTACTTACTTAATAATAAATGTTGTTATACATATGGATCACTGCAATTTTACACATTTCACTTTGATATTTGGTTATGAAACTGTGTCTGTCAAGACAAATACAATAACCTCTTCAGAAGTTACTACGTCAGGCTTACACATTTACCTACACGCTTTGCCTTGGATTTTTAACTTAGTTTAACAAAAATTGGAATAAAAAACCTATAATAATGTATGGAACACCAAACAGGCAGTTCACACTAAAAACTTCTCTTCCTCAAAATGCAAATGCAAAATCAGCATCAGAATTTGTTTAACTTCTGCTTAAACAAAAATGACCAATTATGTTACAGTTCTCAGAGGAAAGCAGTTCACATGCTCCTTGTGTCGTGATTAGTAAAATTGCTGTAATGTATTACATACTATATCAAAATATTACCCTTTTAGTTTACATCATATTAGTAAGTTCCAACCATAACTGTAATGCACCTTTTCAATGCAGCCTCATTAAAATTACATCCTAATTTATTTCAGCATTCAAAATCGTGTACAGTTTCCACTGCAGAGCAGTCTTTGAAATATACAAGTTCTTTTAGGCGAAGATCTCATAACCTTACAACAGATTTAGAGGATGACCCATTGTCAGTTTTCTGTGACTGATTAGCATTTTCCACTTTGAATGTGAGTTAAATTTTCGCTCACTAATATTGATTCTGGCATAACAGATCAAGTATGACCACATCTTTCAAATATAAAACAAACTTAAAAATGCCAAACAGTAGCTTAGTACAGGACCCAAAAAATCCGGTACCTATTGCAGAGGAGGCTGGGTGGGCCCCAGAGCCGGTCTGGACGCAGAGACCAGAGGAAAAATCCTCGGTCCCCGTCGGGGATCGAACCCCGATCGCCCAGCCTGCAGCTAGTCACTGTACTGACTGAGCTATCCCAGCTCACGATACTGCAAAGTCAAGTATCTTAAAAATAGCTAATTTTGTTAAGACCACAAAGCTCAACCTCATTGACACAATGCACAATGATGGATGGCACCATGGGAGCTGTACGAGGAGTGTAATAAGCGATGGTGCCCGTCACACCTCCACGACGAGTCGGGGTATTATCCACTGACACACATGGCAGAGGCACCTGTTCTTTGCATTGCGGGTGACGACGCTCTACAGTCTCGACATTTCATTGCCACTTTCCCAAATTTAATCCTGAAATAATGCACATACAAATCTGCACTACAGAACACTTTGGTGAAAATTTATCATACAACTCTGGAAAAGAAAACAAATTAGGAATGTTTCAAAATGAAGTTCAGAACCCGAATAACTTGACCTAAGACAGATAAAGTGACGACTGAGAACAGATAACTGCGTAATAAAGATTCAGAATTATTTATTTTCAACTGGCACTGGTACTGTTGCAGTGACTGAATAGAAATCTGATTGGTTGTTGGATGTAATAAATACTGACACTTCAAGATATGGCTCACTTCAGTTCAAAAGAATTGAGTGGATCAGAAGAAATCGGTAATTTTCATTCTGTACTTTTGTGCGCAAGACAAAATTCAAAGTTAGCGGATTTACTTCCACGTACAATTGAACAGCACTCCACCAGTGTTAGAGCTGGGTGTCAGAGGGTTTAACCGATTTCGGCACCAACCAGATTCCTCCGATTCAGACGAGTGCGTAACATTTTTTTTTCAACAGCTATAATGAAATGTCAAACAAGCCACTGCTGAAATTATAGTGATCCAGAAATCAATCTTTTAACATTCCTTTCATACATTTACAAATGATTTCTCTTTTTATTACTATTGGGTGGAGGGAGGGGGCAAAGAGACACAATTAAACAAGGATAAGACAAGAAAAGTTATGAAAAATGTACACAAAGTTTGCCTGGAAAACCTGAAGGTAATAACAGGACACTTATATCCACTCTTATGTCACAGAATTATTTATTTCATCTCACATACCCCATAATCTATGTCTTTCAATAGAAATGAGATACCGAGTCTGGCACCCATAAAATCGACCTTTTAAAGACAGTTTACAGAATTACTTTTGCGTACCTGTACTCGTTTGAGGAGCAGACAGTCGTAATGTTGCCCATGGAATGCCGCTATCATGGATTTCGACTTTCCGGGGTTCACCGGTGGGAAATTCCTCCGACTTGGTGGGTCCACCTTCCTTTCCTACAGTCTCTGTTTTGATTGCAACCCCAACCAGCTAGCAGAGCAGAAAAGTACACGCTAATGATGTTCCATACAGGGGTTTTTACAAGAAACCTTTAATGTTTTATCAAATGCAAAATCTGAAGGTTATGTACATTCACATGTGAAACACATCCTTGTAATTGTGTCAAAGGTACTGAGGTTTATGTATGTTGTATGAAATGACATGTTCTACATCATTTGGTTTAGTCCTAAGGAGGATCTATGGAATGTAAATAAATTCTACTCCCTAACATACCTGAATACTGCATTTCCTTATCCAAGTCAAAAACGCTCCAGGTGCTTCGTTCTGTCTCGTTCTTCACATCTGCAACTCCAAATAAGCTGCTTCCCCAGCACGAACACAACTGATCTTCTGAAACACTGATATTCAGACAAATTGGTCTGCCATGTCTTCATGTGACACCTTGATACCAATTCACATGAAAGTTGCCACTCAGCACATCCACCGAAACTTGAAATGAATCTTGACGAAATTAAAAGTGAAACAGTTTCACATGTAAAAGTTGAAGGAGAAAAAAGAACAATAACTCATGAAGAGAATGTACTACTTCAACACTAATCAACTAGTTTCATACGAAACATTTAGTTGTGGAATTTGTTTTGCTTAATAATAAATTTTAATATCCCAACTAAAACACTACTAATCAACTACATTATCTCAGCTACTGCTATGGAGATAATTAAGAACCACAAGACATAAAGCAAACTTTACAATTGTTCTAAGCTTACTCATGAATTATATATAAAATATATTGCAGTACATAAACCAAACATGTAGTAATGAGCCCATAATTGTTTTTGGACACTTGAAACTGTCTTTAGAATTAAATATGCAGTCATTACTGTTCAATATTTGCCTGCCAGAGTCAGAATCTCTCCGGACGCATCATTCCCAATCGTTGTAACACGTCTTCTGACACTACATAACTTCTGAGGTTACAACTAATTAACCGACTCGATGTGCCACTGTCTTCGAGAAAATATTAGTTAATCGGTCACAGGTATAAGGGCCCTGTGATCCCGTATCAATCTCTCCACATCCCAGCATAGCCATGTCAGCCCTGAAGATAGAGACAGCGTTTCTCTTAAAAATTGCAATCTACCTACAGGTCTACAGGTTGTCACAACATTGCGATATACACGTGATTCTAACTCTTGAACTAACTTCCACTTTACTTACTTAATAATAAATGTTGTTATACATATGGATCACTGCAATTTTACACATTTCACTTTGATATTTGGTTATGAAACTGTGTCTGTCAAGACAAATACAATAACCTCTTCAGAAGTTACTACGTCAGGCTTACACATTTACCTACATGCTTTGCCTTGGATTTTTAACTTAGTATAACAAAAATTGGAATAAAAAACCTATAATAATGTATGGAACACCAAACAGGCAGTTCACACTAAAAACTTCTCTTCCTCACAATGCAAATGCAAAATCAGCATCAGAATTTGTTTAACTTCTGCTTAAACAAAAATGACCAATTATGTTACAGTTCTCAGAGGAAAGCAGTTCACATGCTCCTTGTGTCGTGATTAGTAAAATTGCTGTAATGTATTACATACTATATCAAAATATTACCCTTTTAGTTTACATCATATTAGTAAGTTCCAACCATAACTGTAATGCACCTTTTCAATGCAGCCTCATTAAAATTACATCCTAATTTATTTCAGCATTCAAAATCGTGTACAGTTTCCACTGCAGAGCAGTCTTTGAAATATACAAGTTCTTTTAGGCGAAGATCTCATAACCTTACAACAGATTTAGAGGATGACCCATTGTCAGTTTTCTGTGACTGATTAGCATTTTCCACTTTGAATGTGAGTTAAATTTTCGCTCACTAATATTGATTCTGGCAAAACAGATCAAGTATGACCACATCTTTCAAATATAAAACAAACTTAAAGATGCCAAACAGTAGCTTAGTACAGGACCCAAAGGATCCGGTACCCATTGCAGAGGAGGCTGGGTGGGCCCCAGAGCCGGTCTGGACGCACAGACCAGAGGAAAAATCCTCGGTCCCCGTCGGGGATCGAACCCCGATCGCCCAGCCAGCAGCTAGTCACTGTACTGACTGAGCTATCCCAGCTCACGATACTGCAAAGTCAAGTATCTTAAAAATAGCTAATTTTGTTAAGACCACAAAGCTCAACCTCATTGACACAACGCACAATGATGGATGGCACCATGAGGAGTGTAATCAGCGATGGTGCCCGTCACACCTCCACGACGAGTCGGGGTATTATCCACTGACACACATGGCAGAGGCACCTGTTCTTTGCATTGCGGGTGACGACGCTCTACAGTCTCGACATTTCATTGCCACTTTCCCAAATTTAATCCTGAAATAATGCACATACAAATCTGCACTACAGAACACTTTGTTGAAAATTTATCATACAACTCTGGAAAAGAAAACAAATTAGGAATGTTTCAAAATGAAGTTCAGAACCCGAATAACTTGACCTAAGAGAGATAAAGTGACGACCGAGAACAGAAAACTGCGTAATAAAGATTCAGAATTATTTATTTTCAACTGGCACTGGTACTGTTGCAGTGACTGAATAGAAATCTGATTGGTTGTTGGATGTAATAAATACTGACACTTCAAGATATGGCTCACTTCAGTTCAAAAGAATTGAGTGGATCAGAAGAATTCGGAATTTTTCATTCTGTACTTTTGTGCGCAAGACAAAATTCACAGTTAGCGGATTTACTTCCACGTACAATTGAACAGCACTCCACCAGTGTTAGAGCTGGATGTCAGAGGGTTTAACCGATTTCGGCACCAACCAGATTCCTCCGATTCAGACGAGTGCGTAACATTTTTTTTTCAACAGCTATAATGAAATGTCAAACAAGCCACTGCTGAAGTTATAGTGATCCAGAAATCAATCTTCTAACATTCCTTTCATACATTTACAAATGATTTCTCTTTTTATTACTATTGGGTGGAGGGAGGGGGCAAAGAGACACAATTAAACAAGGATAAGACAAGAAAAGTTATGAAAAATGTACACAAAGTTTGCCTGGAAAACCTGAAGGTAATAACAGGACACTTATATCCACTCTTATGTCACAGAATTATTTATTTCATCTCACATACCCCATAATCTACGTCTTTCAATAGAAATGAGATACCGAGTCTGGCACCCATAAAATTGACCTTTTAAAGACAGTTTACACAATTACTTTTGCGTACCTGTACTCGTTTGAGGAGCAGACGGTCGTAATGTTGCCCATGGAATGCCGCTATCATGGATTCCGACCTTCCGGGGTTCACCGGTGGGAAATTCCTCCGACTTGGTGGGTCCACCTTCCTTTCCTACAGTCTCTGTATTGACTGCCACCCCAACCAGCCAGCAGAGCAGAAAAGTACACGCTAATGATGTTCCATACAGGGGTTTTTACAAGAAACCTTTAATGTTTTATCAAATGCAAAATCTGAAGGTTATGTACATTCACATGTGAAACACATCCTTGTAATTGTGTCAAAGGTACTGAGGTTTATGTATTTTGTATGAAATGACATGTTCTACATCATTTGGTTTAGTCCTAAGGAGGATCTATGGAATGTAAATAAATTCTACTCCCTAACATACCTGAATACTGCATTTCCTTATCCAAGTCAAAAACGCTCCAGGTGCTTCGTTCTGTCTCGTTCTTCACATCTCCAACTCCAAATAAGCTGCTTCCCCAGCACGAACACAACTGATCTTCTGAAACACTGATATTCAGACAAATTGGTCTGCCGTGTCTTCGTGTGACACCTTGATACCAATTCACATGAAAGTTGCCACTCAGCACTTCCACCGAAACTTGAAATGAATCTTGACGAAATTAAAAGTGAAACAGTTTCACATGTAAAAGTTGAAGGAGAAAAAAGAACAATAACTCATGAAGAGAATGTACTACCTCAACACTAATCAACTAGTTTCATACGAAACATTTAGTTGTGGAATTTGTTTTGCTTAATAATAAATTTTAATATCCCAACTAAAACACTACTAATCAACTACATTATCTCAGCTACTGCTATGGAGATAATTAAGAACCACAAGACATAAAGCAAACTTTACAATTGTTCTAAGCTTACTCATGAATTATATATAAAATATATTGCAGTACATAAACCAAACATGTAGTAATGAGCCCATAATTGTGTTTGGACACTTGAAACTGTCTTTAGAATTAAATATGCAGTCATTACTGTGCAATATTTGCCTGCTTGAGTCAGAATCTCTCCGGACGCATCATTCCCAATCGTTGTAACACGTCTTTTGACACTACATAACTTCTGACGTTACAACTAATTAACCGACTCGATGTGCCACTGTCTTCGAGAAAATATTAGTTAATCGGTCACAGGTATAAGGGCCCTGTGATCCCGTATCAATCTCTCCACATCCCAGCATGGCCACGTCAGCCCTGAAGATAGAGACAGCGTTTCTCTTAAAAATTGCAATCTACCTACAAGTCTACAGGTTGTCACAACATTGCGATACACACGTAATTCTAACTCTTGAACTAACTTACACTTTACTTACTTAATAATAAATGTTGTTATACATATGGATCACTGCAATTTTACACATTTCACTTTGATATTTGGTTATGAAACTGTGTCTGTCAAGACAAATACAATAACCTCTTCAGAAGTTACTACGTCAGGCTTACACATTTACCTACATGCTTTGCCTTGGATTTTTAACTTAGTATAACAAAAATTGGAATAAAAAACCTATAATAATGTATGGAACACCAAACAGGCAGTTCACACTAAAAACTTCTCTTCCTCACAATGCAAATGCAAAATCAGCATCAGAATTTGTTTAACTTCTGCTTAAACAAAAATGACCAATTATGTTACAGTTCTCAGAGGAAAGCAGTTCACATGCTCCTTGTGTCGTGATTAGTAAAATTGCTGTAATGTATTACATACTATATCAAAATATTACCCTTTTAGTTTACATCATATTAGTAAGTTCCAACCATAACTGTAATGCACCTTTTCAATGCAGCCTCATTAAAATTACATCCTAATTTATTTCAGCATTCAAAATCGTGTACAGTTTCCACTGCAGAGCAGTCTTTGAAATATACAAGTTCTTTTAGGCGAAGATCTCATAACCTTACAACAGATTTAGAGGATGACCCATTGTCAGTTTTCTGTGACTGATTAGCATTTTCCACTTTGAATGTGAGTTAAATTTTCGCTCACTAATATTGATTCTGGCAAAACAGATCAAGTATGACCACATCTTTCAAATATAAAACAAACTTAAAGATGCCAAACAGTAGCTTAGTACAGGACCCAAAGGATCCGGTACCCATTGCAGAGGAGGCTGGGTGGGCCCCAGAGCCGGTCTGGACGCACAGACCAGAGGAAAAATCCTCGGTCCCCGTCGGGGATCGAACCCCGATCGCCCAGCCTGCAGCTAGTCACTGTACTGACTGAGCTATCCCAGCTCACGATACTGCAAAGTCAAGTATCTTAAAAATAGCTAATTTTGTTAAGACCACAAAGCTCAACCTCATTGACACAATGCACAATGATGGATGGCACCATGGGAGCTGTACGAGGAGTGTAATCAGCGATGGTGCCCGTCACACCTCCACGACGAGTCGGGGTATTATCCACTGACACACATGGCAGAGGCACCTGTTCTTTGCATTGCGGGTGACAACGCTCTACTGTCTCGACATTTCATTGCCACATTCCCAAATTTAATCCTGAAATAATGCACATACAAATCTGCACTACAGAACACTTTGGTGAAAATTTATCATACAACTCTGGAAAAGAAAACAAATTAGGAATGTTTCAAAATGAAGTTCAGAACCCGAATAACTTGACCTAAGAGAGATAAAGTGACGACTGAGAACAGAAAACT
This sequence comes from Zootermopsis nevadensis, assembly GCF_977971745.1. Classification (NCBI taxonomy): domain Eukaryota; kingdom Metazoa; phylum Arthropoda; class Insecta; order Blattodea; family Termopsidae; genus Zootermopsis; species Zootermopsis nevadensis. Next base: position 87,665 of record NW_028259191.1, read on the forward strand.
GCGTAATAAAGATTCAGAATTATTTATTTTCAACTGGCACTGGTACTGTTGCAGTGACTGAATAGAAATCTGATTGGTTGTTGGATGTAATAAATACTGACACTTCAAGATATGGCTCACTTCAGTTCAAAAGAATTGAGTGGATCAGAAGAAATCGGTAATTTTCATTCTGTACTTTTGTGCGCAAGACAAAATTCACAGTTAGCGGATTTACTTCCACGTACAATTGAACAGCACTCCACCAGTGTTAGAGCTGGGTGTCAGAGGGTTTAACCGATTTCGGCACCAACCAGATTCCTCCGATTCAGACGAGTGCGTAACATTTTTTTTTCAACAGCTATAATGAAATGTCAAACAAGCCACTGCTGAAATTATAGTGATCCAGAAATCAATCTTTTAACATTCCTTTCATACATTTACAAATGATTTCTCTTTTTATTACTATTGGGTGGAGGGAGGGGGCAAAGAGACACAATTAAACAAGGATAAGACAAGAAAAGTTATGAAAAATGTACACAAAGTTTGCCTGGAAAACCTGAAGGTAATAACAGGACACTTATATCCACTCTTATGTCACAGAATTATTTATTTCATCTCACATACCCCATAATCTATGTCTTTCAATAGAAATGAGATACCGAGTCTGGCACCCATAAAATCGACCTTTTAAAGACAGTTTACAGAATTACTTTTGCGTACCTGTACTCGTTTGAGGAGCAGACAGTCGTAATGTTGCCCATGGAATGCCGCTATCATGGATTTCGACTTTCCGGGGTTCACCGGTGGGAAATTCCTCCGACTTGGTGGGTCCACCTTCCTTTCCTACAGTCTCTGTTTTGATTGCAACCCCAACCAGCTAGCAGAGCAGAAAAGTACACGCTAATGATGTTCCATACAGGGGTTTTTACAAGAAACCTTTAATGTTTTATCAAATGCAAAATCTGAAGGTTATGTACATTCACATGTGAAACACATCCTTGTAATTGTGTCAAAGGTACTGAGGTTTATGTATGTTGTATGAAATGACATGTTCTACATCATTTGGTTTAGTCCTAAGGAGGATCTATGGAATGTAAATAAATTCTACTCCCTAACATACCTGAATACTGCATTTCCTTATCCAAGTCAAAAACGCTCCAGGTGCTTCGTTCTGTCTCGTTCTTCACATCTGCAACTCCAAATAAGCTGCTTCCCCAGCACGAACACAACTGATCTTCTGAAACACTGATATTCAGACAAATTGGTCTGCCATGTCTTCATGTGACACCTTGATACCAATTCACATGAAAGTTGCCACTCAGCACATCCACCGAAACTTGAAATGAATCTTGACGAAATTAAAAGTGAAACAGTTTCACATGTAAAAGTTGAAGGAGAAAAAAGAACAATAACTCATGAAGAGAATGTACTACTTCAACACTAATCAACTAGTTTCATACGAAACATTTAGTTGTGGAATTTGTTTTGCTTAATAATAAATTTTAATATCCCAACTAAAACACTACTAATCAACTACATTATCTCAGCTACTGCTATGGAGATAATTAAGAACCACAAGACATAAAGCAAACTTTACAATTGTTCTAAGCTTACTCATGAATTATATATAAAATATATTGCAGTACATAAACCAAACATGTAGTAATGAGCCCATAATTGTTTTTGGACACTTGAAACTGTCTTTAGAATTAAATATGCAGTCATTACTGTTCAATATTTGCCTGCCAGAGTCAGAATCTCTCCGGACGCATCATTCCCAATCGTTGTAACACGTCTTCTGACACTACATAACTTCTGAGGTTACAACTAATTAACCGACTCGATGTGCCACTGTCTTCGAGAAAATATTAGTTAATCGGTCACAGGTATAAGGGCCCTGTGATCCCGTATCAATCTCTCCACATCCCAGCATAGCCATGTCAGCCCTGAAGATAGAGACAGCGTTTCTCTTAAAAATTGCAATCTACCTACAGGTCTACAGGTTGTCACAACATTGCGATATACACGTGATTCTAACTCTTGAACTAACTTCCACTTCACTTACTTAATAATAAATGTTGTTATACATATAAATCGCTGCAATTTTACACATTTCACTTTGATACTTGGTTATGAAACTGTGTCTGTTAAGACAAATACAATAACCTCTTCAGAAGTTACTATGTCAGGCTTACACATTTACCTACACGCTTTGCTTTGGATTTTTAACTTAGTTTAACAAAAATTGGAATAAAAAACCAAACAGGCAGTTCACACTAGAAACTTCTCTTCCTCACAATGCAAATGCAAAATCAGCATCAGAATTTGTTTCACTTCTGCTTAAACAAAAATGACCAATTATGTTACAATTCTCAGAGGAAAGCAGTTCACATGCTCCTTGTGTCGTGATTAGTAAAATTGCTGTAATGTATTACATACTATATCAAAATATTACCCTTTTAGTCTACATCATATTAGTGAGTTCCAACCATAACTGTAATGCACCTTTTCAATGCAGCCTCATTAAAATTACATCCTAATTTATTTCAGCATTCAAAATCGTGTACAGTTTCCACTGCAGAGCAGTCTTTGAAATATACAAGTTCTTTTAGGCGAAGATCTCATAACCTTACAACAGATTTAGAGGATGACCCATTGTCAGTTTTCTGTGACTGATTAGCATTTTCCACTTTGAATGTGAGTTAAATTTTCGCTCACTAATATTGATTCTGGCAAAACAGATCAAGTATGACCACATCTTTCAAATATAAAACAAACTTAAAGATGCCAAACAGTAGCTTAGTACAGGACCCAAAGGATCCGGTACCCATTGCAGAGGAGGCTGGGTGGGCCCCAGAGCCGGTCTGGACGCACAGACCAGAGGAAAAATCCTCGGTCCCCGTCGGGGATCGAACCCCGATCGCCCAGCCTGCAGCTAGTCACTGTACTGACTGAGCTATCCCAGCTCACGATACTGCAAAGTCAAGTATCTTAAAAATAGCTAATTTTGTTAAGACCACAAAGCTCAACCTCATTGACACAATGCACAATGATGGATGGCACCATGGGAGCTGTACGAGGAGTGTAATCAGCGATGGTGCCCGTCACACCTCCACGACGAGTCGGGGTATTATCCACTGACACACATGGCAGAGGCACCTGTTCTTTGCATTGCGGGTGACAACGCTCTACAGTCTCGACATTTCATTGCCACATTCCCAAATTTAATCCTGAAATAATGCACATACAAATCTGCACTACAGAACACTTTGGTGAAAATTTATCATACAACTCTGGAAAAGAAAACAAATTAGGAATGTTTCAAAATGAAGTTCAGAACCCGAATAACTTGACCTAAGAGAGATAAAGTGACGACTGAGAACAGAAAACTGCGTAATAAAGATTCAGAATTATTTATTTTCAACTGGCACTGGTACTGTTGCAGTGACTGAATAGAAATCTGATTGGTTGTTGGATGTAATAAATACTGACACTTCAAGATATGGCTCACTTCAGTTCAAAAGAATTGAGTGGATCAGAAGAAATCGGTAATTTTCATTCTGTACTTTTGTGCGCAAGACAAAATTCACAGTTAGCGGATTTACTTCCACGTACAATTGAACAGCACTCCACCAGTGTTAGAGCTGGGTGTCAGAGGGTTTAACCGATTTCGGCACCAACCAGATTCCTCCGATTCAGACGAGTGCGTAACATTTTTTTTTCAACAGCTATAATGAAATGTCAAACAAGCCACTGCTGAAATTATAGTGATCCAGAAATCAATCTTTTAACATTCCTTTCATACATTTACAAATGATTTCTCTTTTTATTACTATTGGGTGGAGGGAGGGGGCAAAGAGACACAATTAAACAAGGATAAGACAAGAAAAGTTATGAAAAATGTACACAAAGTTTGCCTGGAAAACCTGAAGGTAATAACAGGACACTTATATCCACTCTTATGTCACAGAATTATTTATTTCATCTCACATACCCCATAATCTATGTCTTTCAATAGAAATGAGATACCGAGTCTGGCACCCATAAAATCGACCTTTTAAAGACAGTTTACAGAATTACTTTTGCGTACCTGTACTCGTTTGAGGAGCAGACAGTCGTAATGTTGCCCATGGAATGCCGCTATCATGGATTTCGACTTTCCGGGGTTCACCGGTGGGAAATTCCTCCGACTTGGTGGGTCCACCTTCCTTTCCTACAGTCTCTGTTTTGATTGCAACCCCAACCAGCTAGCAGAGCAGAAAAGTACACGCTAATGATGTTCCATACAGGGGTTTTTACAAGAAACCTTTAATGTTTTATCAAATGCAAAATCTGAAGGTTATGTACATTCACATGTGAAACACATCCTTGTAATTGTGTCAAAGGTACTGAGGTTTATGTATGTTGTATGAAATGACATGTTCTACATCATTTGGTTTAGTCCTAAGGAGGATCTATGGAATGTAAATAAATTCTACTCCCTAACATACCTGAATACTGCATTTCCTTATCCAAGTCAAAAACGCTCCAGGTGCTTCGTTCTGTCTCGTTCTTCACATCTGCAACTCCAAATAAGCTGCTTCCCCAGCACGAACACAACTGATCTTCTGAAACACTGATATTCAGACAAATTGGTCTGCCATGTCTTCATGTGACACCTTGATACCAATTCACATGAAAGTTGCCACTCAGCACATCCACCGAAACTTGAAATGAATCTTGACGAAATTAAAAGTGAAACAGTTTCACATGTAAAAGTTGAAGGAGAAAAAAGAACAATAACTCATGAAGAGAATGTACTACTTCAACACTAATCAACTAGTTTCATACGAAACATTTAGTTGTGGAATTTGTTTTGCTTAATAATAAATTTTAATATCCCAACTAAAACACTACTAATCAACTACATTATCTCAGCTACTGCTATGGAGATAATTAAGAACCACAAGACATAAAGCAAACTTTACAATTGTTCTAAGCTTACTCATGAATTATATATAAAATATATTGCAGTACATAAACCAAACATGTAGTAATGAGCCCATAATTGTTTTTGGACACTTGAAACTGTCTTTAGAATTAAATATGCAGTCATTACTGTTCAATATTTGCCTGCCAGAGTCAGAATCTCTCCGGACGCATCATTCCCAATCGTTGTAACACGTCTTCTGACACTACATAACTTCTGAGGTTACAACTAATTAACCGACTCGATGTGCCACTGTCTTCGAGAAAATATTAGTTAATCGGTCACAGGTATAAGGGCCCTGTGATCCCGTATCAATCTCTCCACATCCCAGCATAGCCATGTCAGCCCTGAAGATAGAGACAGCGTTTCTCTTAAAAATTGCAATCTACCTACAGGTCTACAGGTTGTCACAACATTGCGATATACACGTGATTCTAACTCTTGAACTAACTTCCACTTCACTTACTTAATAATAAATGTTGTTATACATATAAATCGCTGCAATTTTACACATTTCACTTTGATACTTGGTTATGAAACTGTGTCTGTTAAGACAAATACAATAACCTCTTCAGAAGTTACTATGTCAGGCTTACACATTTACCTACACGCTTTGCTTTGGATTTTTAACTTAGTTTAACAAAAATTGGAATAAAAAACCAAACAGGCAGTTCACACTAGAAACTTCTCTTCCTCACAATGCAAATGCAAAATCAGCATCAGAATTTGTTTAACTTCTGCTTAAACAAAAATGACCAATTATGTTACAATTCTCAGAGGAAAGCAGTTCACATGCTCCTTGTGTCGTGATTAGTAAAATTGCTGTAATGTATTACATACTATATCAAAATATTACCCTTTTAGTCTACATCATATTAGTGAGTTCCAACCATAACTGTAATGCACCTTTTCAATGCAGCCTCATTAAAATTACATCCTAATTTATTTCAGCATTCAAAATCGTGTACAGTTTCCACTGCAGAGCAGTCTTTGAAATATACAAGTTCTTTTAGGCGAAGATCTCATAACCTTACAACAGATTTAGAGGATGACCCATTGTCAGTTTTCTGTGACTGATTAGCATTTTCCACTTTGAATGTGAGTTAAATTTTCGCTCACTAATATTGATTCTGGCAAAACAGATCAAGTATGACCACATCTTTCAAATATAAAACAAACTTAAAGATGCCAAACAGTAGCTTAGTACAGGACCCAAAGGATCCGGTACCCATTGCAGAGGAGGCTGGGTGGGCCCCAGAGCCGGTCTGGACGCACAGACCAGAGGAAAAATCCTCGGTCCCCGTCGGGGATCGAACCCCGATCGCCCAGCCTGCAGCTAGTCACTGTACTGACTGAGCTATCCCAGCTCACGATACTGCAAAGTCAAGTATCTTAAAAATAGCTAATTTTGTTAAGACCACAAAGCTCAACCTCATTGACACAATGCACAATGATGGATGGCACCATGGGAGCTGTACGAGGAGTGTAATCAGCGATGGTGCCCGTCACACCTCCACGACGAGTCGGGGTATTATCCACTGACACACATGGCAGAGGCACCTGTTCTTTGCATTGCGGGTGACAACGCTCTACAGTCTCGACATTTCATTGCCACATTCCCAAATTTAATCCTGAAATAATGCACATACAAATCTGCACTACAGAACACTTTGGTGAAAATTTATCATACAACTCTGGAAAAGAAAACAAATTAGGAATGTTTCAAAATGAAGTTCAGAACCCGAATAACTTGACCTAAGAGAGATAAAGTGACGACTGAGAACAGAAAACTGCGTAATAAAGATTCAGAATTATTTATTTTCAACTGGCACTGGTACTGTTGCAGTGACTGAATAGAAATCTGATTGGTTGTTGGATGTAATAAATACTGACACTTCAAGATATGGCTCACTTCAGTTCAAAAGAATTGAGTGGATCAGAAGAAATCGGTAATTTTCATTCTGTACTTTTGTGCGCAAGACAAAATTCACAGTTAGCGGATTTACTTCCACGTACAATTGAACAGCACTCCACCAGTGTTAGAGCTGGGTGTCAGAGGGTTTAACCGATTTCGGCACCAACCAGATTCCTCCGATTCAGACGAGTGCGTAACATTTTTTTTTCAACAGCTATAATGAAATGTCAAACAAGCCACTGCTGAAATTATAGTGATCCAGAAATCAATCTTTTAACATTCCTTTCATACATTTACAAATGATTTCTCTTTTTATTACTATTGGGTGGAGGGAGGGGGCAAAGAGACACAATTAAACAAGGATAAGACAAGAAAAGTTATGAAAAATGTACACAAAGTTTGCCTGGAAAACCTGAAGGTAATAACAGGACACTTATATCCACTCTTATGTCACAGAATTATTTATTTCATCTCACATACCCCATAATCTATGTCTTTCAATAGAAATGAGATACCGAGTCTGGCACCCATAAAATCGACCTTTTAAAGACAGTTTACAGAATTACTTTTGCGTACCTGTACTCGTTTGAGGAGCAGACAGTCGTAATGTTGCCCATGGAATGCCGCTATCATGGATTTCGACTTTCCGGGGTTCACCGGTGGGAAATTCCTCCGACTTGGTGGGTCCACCTTCCTTTCCTACAGTCTCTGTTTTGATTGCAACCCCAACCAGCTAGCAGAGCAGAAAAGTACACGCTAATGATGTTCCATACAGGGGTTTTTACAAGAAACCTTTAATGTTTTATCAAATGCAAAATCTGAAGGTTATGTACATTCACATGTGAAACACATCCTTGTAATTGTGTCAAAGGTACTGAGGTTTATGTATGTTGTATGAAATGACATGTTCTACATCATTTGGTTTAGTCCTAAGGAGGATCTATGGAATGTAAATAAATTCTACTCCCTAACATACCTGAATACTGCATTTCCTTATCCAAGTCAAAAACGCTCCAGGTGCTTCGTTCTGTCTCGTTCTTCACATCTGCAACTCCAAATAAGCTGCTTCCCCAGCACGAACACAACTGATCTTCTGAAACACTGATATTCAGACAAATTGGTCTGCCATGTCTTCATGTGACACCTTGATACCAATTCACATGAAAGTTGCCACTCAGCACATCCACCGAAACTTGAAATGAATCTTGACGAAATTAAAAGTGAAACAGTTTCACATGTAAAAGTTGAAGGAGAAAAAAGAACAATAACTCATGAAGAGAATGTACTACTTCAACACTAATCAACTAGTTTCATACGAAACATTTAGTTGTGGAATTTGTTTTGCTTAATAATAAATTTTAATATCCCAACTAAAACACTACTAATCAACTACATTATCTCAGCTACTGCTATGGAGATAATTAAGAACCACAAGACATAAAGCAAACTTTACAATTGTTCTAAGCTTACTCATGAATTATATATAAAATATATTGCAGTACATAAACCAAACATGTAGTAATGAGCCCATAATTGTTTTTGGACACTTGAAACTGTCTTTAGAATTAAATATGCAGTCATTACTGTTCAATATTTGCCTGCCAGAGTCAGAATCTCTCCGGACGCATCATTCCCAATCGTTGTAACACGTCTTCTGACACTACATAACTTCTGAGGTTACAACTAATTAACCGACTCGATGTGCCACTGTCTTCGAGAAAATATTAGTTAATCGGTCACAGGTATAAGGGCCCTGTGATCCCGTATCAATCTCTCCACATCCCAGCATAGCCATGTCAGCCCTGAAGATAGAGACAGCGTTTCTCTTAAAAATTGCAATCTACCTACAGGTCTACAGGTTGTCACAACATTGCGATATACACGTGATTCTAACTCTTGAACTAACTTCCACTTCACTTACTTAATAATAAATGTTGTTATACATATAAATCGCTGCAATTTTACACATTTCACTTTGATACTTGGTTATGAAACTGTGTCTGTTAAGACAAATACAATAACCTCTTCAGAAGTTACTATGTCAGGCTTACACATTTACCTACACGCTTTGCTTTGGATTTTTAACTTAGTTTAACAAAAATTGGAATAAAAAACCAAACAGGCAGTTCACACTAGAAACTTCTCTTCCTCACAATGCAAATGCAAAATCAGCATCAGAATTTGTTTCACTTCTGCTTAAACAAAAATGACCAATTATGTTACAATTCTCAGAGGAAAGCAGTTCACATGCTCCTTGTGTCGTGATTAGTAAAATTGCTGTAATGTATTACATACTATATCAAAATATTACCCTTTTAGTCTACATCATATTAGTGAGTTCCAACCATAACTGTAATGCACCTTTTCAATGCAGCCTCATTAAAATTACATCCTAATTTATTTCAGCATTCAAAATCGTGTACAGTTTCCACTGCAGAGCAGTCTTTGAAATATACAAGTTCTTTTAGGCGAAGATCTCATAACCTTACAACAGATTTAGAGGATGACCCATTGTCAGTTTTCTGTGACTGATTAGCATTTTCCACTTTGAATGTGAGTTAAATTTTCGCTCACTAATATTGATTCTGGCAAAACAGATCAAGTATGACCACATCTTTCAAATATAAAACAAACTTAAAGATGCCAAACAGTAGCTTAGTACAGGACCCAAAGGATCCGGTACCCATTGCAGAGGAGGCTGGGTGGGCCCCAGAGCCGGTCTGGACGCAGAGACCAGAGGAAAAATCCTCGGTCCCCGTCGGGGATCGAACCCCGATCGCCCAGCCAACAGCTAGTCACTGTACTGACTGAGCTATCCCAGCTCACGATATTGCAAAGTAACAAAGCAAAACTCTAGTCAAGTATCTTAAAAATAGCTAATTTTGTTAAGACCACAAAGCTCAACCTCATTGACACAATGCACAATGATGGATGGCACCATGGGAGCTGTACGAGGAGTGTAATAAGCGATGGTGCCCGTCACACCTCCACGACGAGTCGGGGTATTATCCACTGACACACATGCCAGAGGCACCTGTTCTTTGCATTGCGGGTGACAACGCTCTACTGTCTCGACATTTCATTGCCACTTTCCCAAATTTAATCCTGAAATAATGCACATACAAATCTGCACTACAGAACACTTTGGTGAAAATTTATCATACAACTCTGGAAAAGAAAACAAATTAGGAATGTTTCAAAATGAAGTTCAGAACCCAAATAACTTGACCTAAGAGAGATAAAGTGACGACTGAGAACAGAAAACTGCGTAATAAAGATTCAGAATTATTTATTTTCAACTGGCACTGGTACTGTTGCAGTGACTGAATAGAAATCTGATTGGTTGTTGGATGTAATAAATACTGACACTTCAAGATATGGCTCACTTCAGTTCAAAAGAATTGAGTGGATCAGAAGAAATCGGTAATTTTCATTCTGTACTTTTGTGCGCAAGACAAAATTCACAGTTAGCGGATTTACTTCCACGTACAATTGAACAGCACTCCACCAGTGTTAGAGCTGGGTGTCAGAGGGTTTAACCGATTTCGGCACCAACCAGATTCCTCCGATTCAGACGAGTGCGTAACATTTTTTTTTCAACAGCTATAATGAAATGTCAAACAAGCCACTGCTGAAATTATAGTGATCCAGAAATCAATCTTTTAACATTCCTTTCATACATTTACAAATGATTTCTCTTTTTATTACTATTGGGTGGAGGGAGGGGGCAAAGAGACACAATTAAACAAGGATAAGACAAGAAAAGTTATGAAAAATGTACACAAAGTTTGCCTGGAAAACCTGAAGGTAATAACAGGACACTTATATCCACTCTTATGTCACAGAATTATTTATTTCATCTCACATACCCCATAATCTATGTCTTTCAATAGAAATGAGATACCGAGTCTGGCACCCATAAAATCGACCTTTTAAAGACAGTTTACAGAATTACTTTTGCGTACCTGTACTCGTTTGAGGAGCAGACAGTCGTAATGTTGCCCATGGAATGCCGCTATCATGGATTTCGACTTTCCGGGGTTCACCGGTGGGAAATTCCTCCGACTTGGTGGGTCCACCTTCCTTTCCTACAGTCTCTGTTTTGATTGCAACCCCAACCAGCTAGCAGAGCAGAAAAGTACACGCTAATGATGTTCCATACAGGGGTTTTTACAAGAAACCTTTAATGTTTTATCAAATGCAAAATCTGAAGGTTATGTACATTCACATGTGAAACACATCCTTGTAATTGTGTCAAAGGTACTGAGGTTTATGTATGTTGTATGAAATGACATGTTCTACATCATTTGGTTTAGTCCTAAGGAGGATCTATGGAATGTAAATAAATTCTACTCCCTAACATACCTGAATACTGCATTTCCTTATCCAAGTCAAAAACGCTCCAGGTGCTTCGTTCTGTCTCGTTCTTCACATCTGCAACTCCAAATAAGCTGCTTCCCCAGCACGAACACAACTGATCTTCTGAAACACTGATATTCAGACAAATTGGTCTGCCATGTCTTCATGTGACACCTTGATACCAATTCACATGAAAGTTGCCACTCAGCACATCCACCGAAACTTGAAATGAATCTTGACGAAATTAAAAGTGAAACAGTTTCACATGTAAAAGTTGAAGGAGAAAAAAGAACAATAACTCATGAAGAGAATGTACTACTTCAACACTAATCAACTAGTTTCATACGAAACATTTAGTTGTGGAATTTGTTTTGCTTAATAATAAATTTTAATATCCCAACTAAAACACTACTAATCAACTACATTATCTCAGCTACTGCTATGGAGATAATTAAGAACCACAAGACATAAAGCAAACTTTACAATTGTTCTAAGCTTACTCATGAATTATATATAAAATATATTGCAGTACATAAACCAAACATGTAGTAATGAGCCCATAATTGTTTTTGGACACTTGAAACTGTCTTTAGAATTAAATATGCAGTCATTACTGTTCAATATTTGCCTGCCAGAGTCAGAATCTCTCCGGACGCATCATTCCCAATCGTTGTAACACGTCTTCTGACACTACATAACTTCTGAGGTTACAACTAATTAACCGACTCGATGTGCCACTGTCTTCGAGAAAATATTAGTTAATCGGTCACAGGTATAAGGGCCCTGTGATCCCGTATCAATCTCTCCACATCCCAGCATAGCCATGTCAGCCCTGAAGATAGAGACAGCGTTTCTCTTAAAAATTGCAATCTACCTACAGGTCTACAGGTTGTCACAACATTGCGATATACACGTGATTCTAACTCTTGAACTAACTTCCACTTCACTTACTTAATAATAAATGTTGTTATACATATAAATCGCTGCAATTTTACACATTTCACTTTGATACTTGGTTATGAAACTGTGTCTGTTAAGACAAATACAATAACCTCTTCAGAAGTTACTATGTCAGGCTTACACATTTACCTACACGCTTTGCTTTGGATTTTTAACTTAGTTTAACAAAAATTGGAATAAAAAACCAAACAGGCAGTTCACACTAGAAACTTCTCTTCCTCACAATGCAAATGCAAAATCAGCATCAGAATTTGTTTCACTTCTGCTTAAACAAAAATGACCAATTATGTTACAATTCTCAGAGGAAAGCAGTTCACATGCTCCTTGTGTCGTGATTAGTAAAATTGCTGTAATGTATTACATACTATATCAAAATATTACCCTTTTAGTCTACATCATATTAGTGAGTTCCAACCATAACTGTAATGCACCTTTTCAATGCAGCCTCATTAAAATTACATCCTAATTTATTTCAGCATTCAAAATCGTGTACAGTTTCCACTGCAGAGCAGTCTTTGAAATATACAAGTTCTTTTAGGCGAAGATCTCATAACCTTACAACAGATTTAGAGGATGACCCATTGTCAGTTTTCTGTGACTGATTAGCATTTTCCACTTTGAATGTGAGTTAAATTTTCGCTCACTAATATTGATTCTGGCAAAACAGATCAAGTATGACCACATCTTTCAAATATAAAACAAACTTAAAGATGCCAAACAGTAGCTTAGTACAGGACCCAAAGGATCCGGTACCCATTGCAGAGGAGGCTGGGTGGGCCCCAGAGCCGGTCTGGACGCACAGACCAGAGGAAAAATCCTCGGTCCCCGTCGGGGATCGAACCCCGATCGCCCAGCCTGCAGCTAGTCACTGTACTGACTGAGCTATCCCAGCTCACGATACTGCAAAGTCAAGTATCTTAAAAATAGCTAATTTTGTTAAGACCACAAAGCTCAACCTCATTGACACAATGCACAATGATGGATGGCACCATGGGAGCTGTACGAGGAGTGTAATCAGCGATGGTGCCCGTCACACCTCCACGACGAGTCGGGGTATTATCCACTGACACACATGGCAGAGGCACCTGTTCTTTGCATTGCGGGTGACAACGCTCTACAGTCTCGACATTTCATTGCCACATTCCCAAATTTAATCCTGAAATAATGCACATACAAATCTGCACTACAGAACACTTTGGTGAAAATTTATCATACAACTCTGGAAAAGAAAACAAATTAGGAATGTTTCAAAATGAAGTTCAGAACCCGAATAACTTGACCTAAGAGAGATAAAGTGACGACTGAGAACAGAAAACTGCGTAATAAAGATTCAGAATTATTTATTTTCAACTGGCACTGGTACTGTTGCAGTGACTGAATAGAAATCTGATTGGTTGTTGGATGTAATAAATACTGACACTTCAAGATATGGCTCACTTCAGTTCAAAAGAATTGAGTGGATCAGAAGAAATCGGTAATTTTCATTCTGTACTTTTGTGCGCAAGACAAAATTCACAGTTAGCGGATTTACTTCCACGTACAATTGAACAGCACTCCACCAGTGTTAGAGCTGGGTGTCAGAGGGTTTAACCGATTTCGGCACCAACCAGATTCCTCCGATTCAGACGAGTGCGTAACATTTTTTTTTCAACAGCTATAATGAAATGTCAAACAAGCCACTGCTGAAATTATAGTGATCCAGAAATCAATCTTTTAACATTCCTTTCATACATTTACAAATGATTTCTCTTTTTATTACTATTGGGTGGAGGGAGGGGGCAAAGAGACACAATTAAACAAGGATAAGACAAGAAAAGTTATGAAAAATGTACACAAAGTTTGCCTGGAAAACCTGAAGGTAATAACAGGACACTTATATCCACTCTTATGTCACAGAATTATTTATTTCATCTCACATACCCCATAATCTATGTCTTTCAATAGAAATGAGATACCGAGTCTGGCACCCATAAAATCGACCTTTTAAAGACAGTTTACAGAATTACTTTTGCGTACCTGTACTCGTTTGAGGAGCAGACAGTCGTAATGTTGCCCATGGAATGCCGCTATCATGGATTTCGACTTTCCGGGGTTCACCGGTGGGAAATTCCTCCGACTTGGTGGGTCCACCTTCCTTTCCTACAGTCTCTGTTTTGATTGCAACCCCAACCAGCTAGCAGAGCAGAAAAGTACACGCTAATGATGTTCCATACAGGGGTTTTTACAAGAAACCTTTAATGTTTTATCAAATGCAAAATCTGAAGGTTATGTACATTCACATGTGAAACACATCCTTGTAATTGTGTCAAAGGTACTGAGGTTTATGTATGTTGTATGAAATGACATGTTCTACATCATTTGGTTTAGTCCTAAGGAGGATCTATGGAATGTAAATAAATTCTACTCCCTAACATACCTGAATACTGCATTTCCTTATCCAAGTCAAAAACGCTCCAGGTGCTTCGTTCTGTCTCGTTCTTCACATCTGCAACTCCAAATAAGCTGCTTCCCCAGCACGAACACAACTGATCTTCTGAAACACTGATATTCAGACAAATTGGTCTGCCATGTCTTCATGTGACACCTTGATACCAATTCACATGAAAGTTGCCACTCAGCACATCCACCGAAACTTGAAATGAATCTTGACGAAATTAAAAGTGAAACAGTTTCACATGTAAAAGTTGAAGGAGAAAAAAGAACAATAACTCATGAAGAGAATGTACTACTTCAACACTAATCAACTAGTTTCATACGAAACATTTAGTTGTGGAATTTGTTTTGCTTAATAATAAATTTTAATATCCCAACTAAAACACTACTAATCAACTACATTATCTCAGCTACTGCTATGGAGATAATTAAGAACCACAAGACATAAAGCAAACTTTACAATTGTTCTAAGCTTACTCATGAATTATATATAAAATATATTGCAGTACATAAACCAAACATGTAGTAATGAGCCCATAATTGTTTTTGGACACTTGAA
The DNA here is from genome assembly GCF_977971745.1 of Zootermopsis nevadensis. Lineage (NCBI taxonomy): Eukaryota > Metazoa > Arthropoda > Insecta > Blattodea > Termopsidae > Zootermopsis > Zootermopsis nevadensis. The sequence goes on from NW_028259191.1 coordinate 102,839, forward strand.
ACTGTCTTTAGAATTAAATATGCAGTCATTACTGTTCAATATTTGCCTGCCAGAGTCAGAATCTCTCCGGACGCATCATTCCCAATCGTTGTAACACGTCTTCTGACACTACATAACTTCTGAGGTTACAACTAATTAACCGACTCGATGTGCCACTGTCTTCGAGAAAATATTAGTTAATCGGTCACAGGTATAAGGGCCCTGTGATCCCGTATCAATCTCTCCACATCCCAGCATAGCCATGTCAGCCCTGAAGATAGAGACAGCGTTTCTCTTAAAAATTGCAATCTACCTACAGGTCTACAGGTTGTCACAACATTGCGATATACACGTGATTCTAACTCTTGAACTAACTTCCACTTCACTTACTTAATAATAAATGTTGTTATACATATAAATCGCTGCAATTTTACACATTTCACTTTGATACTTGGTTATGAAACTGTGTCTGTTAAGACAAATACAATAACCTCTTCAGAAGTTACTATGTCAGGCTTACACATTTACCTACACGCTTTGCTTTGGATTTTTAACTTAGTTTAACAAAAATTGGAATAAAAAACCAAACAGGCAGTTCACACTAGAAACTTCTCTTCCTCACAATGCAAATGCAAAATCAGCATCAGAATTTGTTTCACTTCTGCTTAAACAAAAATGACCAATTATGTTACAATTCTCAGAGGAAAGCAGTTCACATGCTCCTTGTGTCGTGATTAGTAAAATTGCTGTAATGTATTACATACTATATCAAAATATTACCCTTTTAGTCTACATCATATTAGTGAGTTCCAACCATAACTGTAATGCACCTTTTCAATGCAGCCTCATTAAAATTACATCCTAATTTATTTCAGCATTCAAAATCGTGTACAGTTTCCACTGCAGAGCAGTCTTTGAAATATACAAGTTCTTTTAGGCGAAGATCTCATAACCTTACAACAGATTTAGAGGATGACCCATTGTCAGTTTTCTGTGACTGATTAGCATTTTCCACTTTGAATGTGAGTTAAATTTTCGCTCACTAATATTGATTCTGGCAAAACAGATCAAGTATGACCACATCTTTCAAATATAAAACAAACTTAAAGATGCCAAACAGTAGCTTAGTACAGGACCCAAAGGATCCGGTACCCATTGCAGAGGAGGCTGGGTGGGCCCCAGAGCCGGTCTGGACGCACAGACCAGAGGAAAAATCCTCGGTCCCCGTCGGGGATCGAACCCCGATCGCCCAGCCTGCAGCTAGTCACTGTACTGACTGAGCTATCCCAGCTCACGATACTGCAAAGTCAAGTATCTTAAAAATAGCTAATTTTGTTAAGACCACAAAGCTCAACCTCATTGACACAATGCACAATGATGGATGGCACCATGGGAGCTGTACGAGGAGTGTAATCAGCGATGGTGCCCGTCACACCTCCACGACGAGTCGGGGTATTATCCACTGACACACATGGCAGAGGCACCTGTTCTTTGCATTGCGGGTGACAACGCTCTACAGTCTCGACATTTCATTGCCACATTCCCAAATTTAATCCTGAAATAATGCACATACAAATCTGCACTACAGAACACTTTGGTGAAAATTTATCATACAACTCTGGAAAAGAAAACAAATTAGGAATGTTTCAAAATGAAGTTCAGAACCCGAATAACTTGACCTAAGAGAGATAAAGAGACGACTGAGAACAGAAAACTGCGTAATAAAGATTCAGAATTATTTATTTTCAACTGGCACTGGTACTGTTGCAGTGACTGAATAGAAATCTGATTGGTTGTTGGATGTAATAAATACTGACACTTCAAGATATGGCTCACTTCAGTTCAAAAGAATTGAGTGGATCAGAAGAAATCGGTAATTTTCATTCTGTACTTTTGTGCGCAAGACAAAATTCACAGTTAGCGGATTTACTTCCACGTACAATTGAACAGCACTCCACCAGTGTTAGAGCTGGGTGTCAGAGGGTTTAACCGATTTCGGCACCAACCAGATTCCTCCGATTCAGACGAGTGCGTAACATTTTTTTTTCAACAGCTATAATGAAATGTCAAACAAGCCACTGCTGAAATTATAGTGATCCAGAAATCAATCTTTTAACATTCCTTTCATACATTTACAAATGATTTCTCTTTTTATTACTATTGGGTGGAGGGAGGGGGCAAAGAGACACAATTAAACAAGGATAAGACAAGAAAAGTTATGAAAAATGTACACAAAGTTTGCCTGGAAAACCTGAAGGTAATAACAGGACACTTATATCCACTCTTATGTCACAGAATTATTTATTTCATCTCACATACCCCATAATCTATGTCTTTCAATAGAAATGAGATACCGAGTCTGGCACCCATAAAATCGACCTTTTAAAGACAGTTTACAGAATTACTTTTGCGTACCTGTACTCGTTTGAGGAGCAGACAGTCGTAATGTTGCCCATGGAATGCCGCTATCATGGATTTCGACTTTCCGGGGTTCACCGGTGGGAAATTCCTCCGACTTGGTGGGTCCACCTTCCTTTCCTACAGTCTCTGTTTTGATTGCAACCCCAACCAGCTAGCAGAGCAGAAAAGTACACGCTAATGATGTTCCATACAGGGGTTTTTACAAGAAACCTTTAATGTTTTATCAAATGCAAAATCTGAAGGTTATGTACATTCACATGTGAAACACATCCTTGTAATTGTGTCAAAGGTACTGAGGTTTATGTATGTTGTATGAAATGACATGTTCTACATCATTTGGTTTAGTCCTAAGGAGGATCTATGGAATGTAAATAAATTCTACTCCCTAACATACCTGAATACTGCATTTCCTTATCCAAGTCAAAAACGCTCCAGGTGCTTCGTTCTGTCTCGTTCTTCACATCTGCAACTCCAAATAAGCTGCTTCCCCAGCACGAACACAACTGATCTTCTGAAACACTGATATTCAGACAAATTGGTCTGCCATGTCTTCATGTGACACCTTGATACCAATTCACATGAAAGTTGCCACTCAGCACATCCACCGAAACTTGAAATGAATCTTGACGAAATTAAAAGTGAAACAGTTTCACATGTAAAAGTTGAAGGAGAAAAAAGAACAATAACTCATGAAGAGAATGTACTACTTCAACACTAATCAACTAGTTTCATACGAAACATTTAGTTGTGGAATTTGTTTTGCTTAATAATAAATTTTAATATCCCAACTAAAACACTACTAATCAACTACATTATCTCAGCTACTGCTATGGAGATAATTAAGAACCACAAGACATAAAGCAAACTTTACAATTGTTCTAAGCTTACTCATGAATTATATATAAAATATATTGCAGTACATAAACCAAACATGTAGTAATGAGCCCATAATTGTTTTTGGACACTTGAAACTGTCTTTAGAATTAAATATGCAGTCATTACTGTTCAATATTTGCCTGCCAGAGTCAGAATCTCTCCGGACGCATCATTCCCAATCGTTGTAACACGTCTTCTGACACTACATAACTTCTGAGGTTACAACTAATTAACCGACTCGATGTGCCACTGTCTTCGAGAAAATATTAGTTAATCGGTCACAGGTATAAGGGCCCTGTGATCCCGTATCAATCTCTCCACATCCCAGCATAGCCATGTCAGCCCTGAAGATAGAGACAGCGTTTCTCTTAAAAATTGCAATCTACCTACAGGTCTACAGGTTGTCACAACATTGCGATATACACGTGATTCTAACTCTTGAACTAACTTCCACTTCACTTACTTAATAATAAATGTTGTTATACATATAAATCGCTGCAATTTTACACATTTCACTTTGATACTTGGTTATGAAACTGTGTCTGTTAAGACAAATACAATAACCTCTTCAGAAGTTACTATGTCAGGCTTACACATTTACCTACACGCTTTGCTTTGGATTTTTAACTTAGTTTAACAAAAATTGGAATAAAAAACCAAACAGGCAGTTCACACTAGAAACTTCTCTTCCTCACAATGCAAATGCAAAATCAGCATCAGAATTTGTTTCACTTCTGCTTAAACAAAAATGACCAATTATGTTACAATTCTCAGAGGAAAGCAGTTCACATGCTCCTTGTGTCGTGATTAGTAAAATTGCTGTAATGTATTACATACTATATCAAAATATTACCCTTTTAGTCTACATCATATTAGTGAGTTCCAACCATAACTGTAATGCACCTTTTCAATGCAGCCTCATTAAAATTACATCCTAATTTATTTCAGCATTCAAAATCGTGTACAGTTTCCACTGCAGAGCAGTCTTTGAAATATACAAGTTCTTTTAGGCGAAGATCTCATAACCTTACAACAGATTTAGAGGATGACCCATTGTCAGTTTTCTGTGACTGATTAGCATTTTCCACTTTGAATGTGAGTTAAATTTTCGCTCACTAATATTGATTCTGGCAAAACAGATCAAGTATGACCACATCTTTCAAATATAAAACAAACTTAAAGATGCCAAACAGTAGCTTAGTACAGGACCCAAAGGATCCGGTACCCATTGCAGAGGAGGCTGGGTGGGCCCCAGAGCCGGTCTGGACGCACAGACCAGAGGAAAAATCCTCGGTCCCCGTCGGGGATCGAACCCCGATCGCCCAGCCTGCAGCTAGTCACTGTACTGACTGAGCTATCCCAGCTCACGATACTGCAAAGTCAAGTATCTTAAAAATAGCTAATTTTGTTAAGACCACAAAGCTCAACCTCATTGACACAATGCACAATGATGGATGGCACCATGGGAGCTGTACGAGGAGTGTAATCAGCGATGGTGCCCGTCACACCTCCACGACGAGTCGGGGTATTATCCACTGACACACATGGCAGAGGCACCTGTTCTTTGCATTGCGGGTGACAACGCTCTACAGTCTCGACATTTCATTGCCACATTCCCAAATTTAATCCTGAAATAATGCACATACAAATCTGCACTACAGAACACTTTGGTGAAAATTTATCATACAACTCTGGAAAAGAAAACAAATTAGGAATGTTTCAAAATGAAGTTCAGAACCCGAATAACTTGACCTAAGAGAGATAAAGTGACGACTGAGAACAGAAAACTGCGTAATAAAGATTCAGAATTATTTATTTTCAACTGGCACTGGTACTGTTGCAGTGACTGAATAGAAATCTGATTGGTTGTTGGATGTAATAAATACTGACACTTCAAGATATGGCTCACTTCAGTTCAAAAGAATTGAGTGGATCAGAAGAAATCGGTAATTTTCATTCTGTACTTTTGTGCGCAAGACAAAATTCACAGTTAGCGGATTTACTTCCACGTACAATTGAACAGCACTCCACCAGTGTTAGAGCTGGGTGTCAGAGGGTTTAACCGATTTCGGCACCAACCAGATTCCTCCGATTCAGACGAGTGCGTAACATTTTTTTTTCAACAGCTATAATGAAATGTCAAACAAGCCACTGCTGAAATTATAGTGATCCAGAAATCAATCTTTTAACATTCCTTTCATACATTTACAAATGATTTCTCTTTTTATTACTATTGGGTGGAGGGAGGGGGCAAAGAGACACAATTAAACAAGGATAAGACAAGAAAAGTTATGAAAAATGTACACAAAGTTTGCCTGGAAAACCTGAAGGTAATAACAGGACACTTATATCCACTCTTATGTCACAGAATTATTTATTTCATCTCACATACCCCATAATCTATGTCTTTCAATAGAAATGAGATACCGAGTCTGGCACCCATAAAATCGACCTTTTAAAGACAGTTTACAGAATTACTTTTGCGTACCTGTACTCGTTTGAGGAGCAGACAGTCGTAATGTTGCCCATGGAATGCCGCTATCATGGATTTCGACTTTCCGGGGTTCACCGGTGGGAAATTCCTCCGACTTGGTGGGTCCACCTTCCTTTCCTACAGTCTCTGTTTTGATTGCAACCCCAACCAGCTAGCAGAGCAGAAAAGTACACGCTAATGATGTTCCATACAGGGGTTTTTACAAGAAACCTTTAATGTTTTATCAAATGCAAAATCTGAAGGTTATGTACATTCACATGTGAAACACATCCTTGTAATTGTGTCAAAGGTACTGAGGTTTATGTATGTTGTATGAAATGACATGTTCTACATCATTTGGTTTAGTCCTAAGGAGGATCTATGGAATGTAAATAAATTCTACTCCCTAACATACCTGAATACTGCATTTCCTTATCCAAGTCAAAAACGCTCCAGGTGCTTCGTTCTGTCTCGTTCTTCACATCTGCAACTCCAAATAAGCTGCTTCCCCAGCACGAACACAACTGATCTTCTGAAACACTGATATTCAGACAAATTGGTCTGCCATGTCTTCATGTGACACCTTGATACCAATTCACATGAAAGTTGCCACTCAGCACATCCACCGAAACTTGAAATGAATCTTGACGAAATTAAAAGTGAAACAGTTTCACATGTAAAAGTTGAAGGAGAAAAAAGAACAATAACTCATGAAGAGAATGTACTACTTCAACACTAATCAACTAGTTTCATACGAAACATTTAGTTGTGGAATTTGTTTTGCTTAATAATAAATTTTAATATCCCAACTAAAACACTACTAATCAACTACATTATCTCAGCTACTGCTATGGAGATAATTAAGAACCACAAGACATAAAGCAAACTTTACAATTGTTCTAAGCTTACTCATGAATTATATATAAAATATATTGCAGTACATAAACCAAACATGTAGTAATGAGCCCATAATTGTTTTTGGACACTTGAAACTGTCTTTAGAATTAAATATGCAGTCATTACTGTTCAATATTTGCCTGCCAGAGTCAGAATCTCTCCGGACGCATCATTCCCAATCGTTGTAACACGTCTTCTGACACTACATAACTTCTGAGGTTACAACTAATTAACCGACTCGATGTGCCACTGTCTTCGAGAAAATATTAGTTAATCGGTCACAGGTATAAGGGCCCTGTGATCCCGTATCAATCTCTCCACATCCCAGCATAGCCATGTCAGCCCTGAAGATAGAGACAGCGTTTCTCTTAAAAATTGCAATCTACCTACAGGTCTACAGGTTGTCACAACATTGCGATATACACGTGATTCTAACTCTTGAACTAACTTCCACTTCACTTACTTAATAATAAATGTTGTTATACATATAAATCGCTGCAATTTTACACATTTCACTTTGATACTTGGTTATGAAACTGTGTCTGTTAAGACAAATACAATAACCTCTTCAGAAGTTACTATGTCAGGCTTACACATTTACCTACACGCTTTGCTTTGGATTTTTAACTTAGTTTAACAAAAATTGGAATAAAAAACCAAACAGGCAGTTCACACTAGAAACTTCTCTTCCTCACAATGCAAATGCAAAATCAGCATCAGAATTTGTTTCACTTCTGCTTAAACAAAAATGACCAATTATGTTACAATTCTCAGAGGAAAGCAGTTCACATGCTCCTTGTGTCGTGATTAGTAAAATTGCTGTAATGTATTACATACTATATCAAAATATTACCCTTTTAGTCTACATCATATTAGTGAGTTCCAACCATAACTGTAATGCACCTTTTCAATGCAGCCTCATTAAAATTACATCCTAATTTATTTCAGCATTCAAAATCGTGTACAGTTTCCACTGCAGAGCAGTCTTTGAAATATACAAGTTCTTTTAGGCGAAGATCTCATAACCTTACAACAGATTTAGAGGATGACCCATTGTCAGTTTTCTGTGACTGATTAGCATTTTCCACTTTGAATGTGAGTTAAATTTTCGCTCACTAATATTGATTCTGGCAAAACAGATCAAGTATGACCACATCTTTCAAATATAAAACAAACTTAAAGATGCCAAACAGTAGCTTAGTACAGGACCCAAAGGATCCGGTACCCATTGCAGAGGAGGCTGGGTGGGCCCCAGAGCCGGTCTGGACGCACAGACCAGAGGAAAAATCCTCGGTCCCCGTCGGGGATCGAACCCCGATCGCCCAGCCTGCAGCTAGTCACTGTACTGACTGAGCTATCCCAGCTCACGATACTGCAAAGTCAAGTATCTTAAAAATAGCTAATTTTGTTAAGACCACAAAGCTCAACCTCATTGACACAATGCACAATGATGGATGGCACCATGGGAGCTGTACGAGGAGTGTAATCAGCGATGGTGCCCGTCACACCTCCACGACGAGTCGGGGTATTATCCACTGACACACATGGCAGAGGCACCTGTTCTTTGCATTGCGGGTGACAACGCTCTACAGTCTCGACATTTCATTGCCACATTCCCAAATTTAATCCTGAAATAATGCACATACAAATCTGCACTACAGAACACTTTGGTGAAAATTTATCATACAACTCTGGAAAAGAAAACAAATTAGGAATGTTTCAAAATGAAGTTCAGAACCCGAATAACTTGACCTAAGAGAGATAAAGTGACGACTGAGAACAGAAAACTGCGTAATAAAGATTCAGAATTATTTATTTTCAACTGGCACTGGTACTGTTGCAGTGACTGAATAGAAATCTGATTGGTTGTTGGATGTAATAAATACTGACACTTCAAGATATGGCTCACTTCAGTTCAAAAGAATTGAGTGGATCAGAAGAAATCGGTAATTTTCATTCTGTACTTTTGTGCGCAAGACAAAATTCACAGTTAGCGGATTTACTTCCACGTACAATTGAACAGCACTCCACCAGTGTTAGAGCTGGGTGTCAGAGGGTTTAACCGATTTCGGCACCAACCAGATTCCTCCGATTCAGACGAGTGCGTAACATTTTTTTTTCAACAGCTATAATGAAATGTCAAACAAGCCACTGCTGAAATTATAGTGATCCAGAAATCAATCTTTTAACATTCCTTTCATACATTTACAAATGATTTCTCTTTTTATTACTATTGGGTGGAGGGAGGGGGCAAAGAGACACAATTAAACAAGGATAAGACAAGAAAAGTTATGAAAAATGTACACAAAGTTTGCCTGGAAAACCTGAAGGTAATAACAGGACACTTATATCCACTCTTATGTCACAGAATTATTTATTTCATCTCACATACCCCATAATCTATGTCTTTCAATAGAAATGAGATACCGAGTCTGGCACCCATAAAATCGACCTTTTAAAGACAGTTTACAGAATTACTTTTGCGTACCTGTACTCGTTTGAGGAGCAGACAGTCGTAATGTTGCCCATGGAATGCCGCTATCATGGATTTCGACTTTCCGGGGTTCACCGGTGGGAAATTCCTCCGACTTGGTGGGTCCACCTTCCTTTCCTACAGTCTCTGTTTTGATTGCAACCCCAACCAGCTAGCAGAGCAGAAAAGTACACGCTAATGATGTTCCATACAGGGGTTTTTACAAGAAACCTTTAATGTTTTATCAAATGCAAAATCTGAAGGTTATGTACATTCACATGTGAAACACATCCTTGTAATTGTGTCAAAGGTACTGAGGTTTATGTATGTTGTATGAAATGACATGTTCTACATCATTTGGTTTAGTCCTAAGGAGGATCTATGGAATGTAAATAAATTCTACTCCCTAACATACCTGAATACTGCATTTCCTTATCCAAGTCAAAAACGCTCCAGGTGCTTCGTTCTGTCTCGTTCTTCACATCTGCAACTCCAAATAAGCTGCTTCCCCAGCACGAACACAACTGATCTTCTGAAACACTGATATTCAGACAAATTGGTCTGCCATGTCTTCATGTGACACCTTGATACCAATTCACATGAAAGTTGCCACTCAGCACATCCACCGAAACTTGAAATGAATCTTGACGAAATTAAAAGTGAAACAGTTTCACATGTAAAAGTTGAAGGAGAAAAAAGAACAATAACTCATGAAGAGAATGTACTACTTCAACACTAATCAACTAGTTTCATACGAAACATTTAGTTGTGGAATTTGTTTTGCTTAATAATAAATTTTAATATCCCAACTAAAACACTACTAATCAACTACATTATCTCAGCTACTGCTATGGAGATAATTAAGAACCACAAGACATAAAGCAAACTTTACAATTGTTCTAAGCTTACTCATGAATTATATATAAAATATATTGCAGTACATAAACCAAACATGTAGTAATGAGCCCATAATTGTTTTTGGACACTTGAAACTGTCTTTAGAATTAAATATGCAGTCATTACTGTTCAATATTTGCCTGCCAGAGTCAGAATCTCTCCGGACGCATCATTCCCAATCGTTGTAACACGTCTTCTGACACTACATAACTTCTGAGGTTACAACTAATTAACCGACTCGATGTGCCACTGTCTTCGAGAAAATATTAGTTAATCGGTCACAGGTATAAGGGCCCTGTGATCCCGTATCAATCTCTCCACATCCCAGCATAGCCATGTCAGCCCTGAAGATAGAGACAGCGTTTCTCTTAAAAATTGCAATCTACCTACAGGTCTACAGGTTGTCACAACATTGCGATATACACGTGATTCTAACTCTTGAACTAACTTCCACTTCACTTACTTAATAATAAATGTTGTTATACATATAAATCGCTGCAATTTTACACATTTCACTTTGATACTTGGTTATGAAACTGTGTCTGTTAAGACAAATACAATAACCTCTTCAGAAGTTACTATGTCAGGCTTACACATTTACCTACACGCTTTGCTTTGGATTTTTAACTTAGTTTAACAAAAATTGGAATAAAAAACCAAACAGGCAGTTCACACTAGAAACTTCTCTTCCTCACAATGCAAATGCAAAATCAGCATCAGAATTTGTTTCACTTCTGCTTAAACAAAAATGACCAATTATGTTACAATTCTCAGAGGAAAGCAGTTCACATGCTCCTTGTGTCGTGATTAGTAAAATTGCTGTAATGTATTACATACTATATCAAAATATTACCCTTTTAGTCTACATCATATTAGTGAGTTCCAACCATAACTGTAATGCACCTTTTCAATGCAGCCTCATTAAAATTACATCCTAATTTATTTCAGCATTCAAAATCGTGTACAGTTTCCACTGCAGAGCAGTCTTTGAAATATACAAGTTCTTTTAGGCGAAGATCTCATAACCTTACAACAGATTTAGAGGATGACCCATTGTCAGTTTTCTGTGACTGATTAGCATTTTCCACTTTGAATGTGAGTTAAATTTTCGCTCACTAATATTGATTCTGGCAAAACAGATCAAGTATGACCACATCTTTCAAATATAAAACAAACTTAAAGATGCCAAACAGTAGCTTAGTACAGGACCCAAAGGATCCGGTACCCATTGCAGAGGAGGCTGGGTGGGCCCCAGAGCCGGTCTGGACGCACAGACCAGAGGAAAAATCCTCGGTCCCCGTCGGGGATCGAACCCCGATCGCCCAGCCTGCAGCTAGTCACTGTACTGACTGAGCTATCCCAGCTCACGATACTGCAAAGTCAAGTATCTTAAAAATAGCTAATTTTGTTAAGACCACAAAGCTCAACCTCATTGACACAATGCACAATGATGGATGGCACCATGGGAGCTGTACGAGGAGTGTAATCAGCGATGGTGCCCGTCACACCTCCACGACGAGTCGGGGTATTATCCACTGACACACATGGCAGAGGCACCTGTTCTTTGCATTGCGGGTGACAACGCTCTACAGTCTCGACATTTCATTGCCACATTCCCAAATTTAATCCTGAAATAATGCACATACAAATCTGCACTACAGAACACTTTGGTGAAAATTTATCATACAACTCTGGAAAAGAAAACAAATTAGGAATGTTTCAAAATGAAGTTCAGAACCCGAATAACTTGACCTAAGAGAGATAAAGTGACGACTGAGAACAGAAAACTGCGTAATAAAGATTCAGAATTATTTATTTTCAACTGGCACTGGTACTGTTGCAGTGACTGAATAGAAATCTGATTGGTTGTTGGATGTAATAAATACTGACACTTCAAGATATGGCTCACTTCAGTTCAAAAGAATTGAGTGGATCAGAAGAAATCGGTAATTTTCATTCTGTACTTTTGTGCGCAAGACAAAATTCACAGTTAGCGGATTTACTTCCACGTACAATTGAACAGCACTCCACCAGTGTTAGAGCTGGGTGTCAGAGGGTTTAACCGATTTCGGCACCAACCAGATTCCTCCGATTCAGACGAGTGCGTAACATTTTTTTTTCAACAGCTATAATGAAATGTCAAACAAGCCACTGCTGAAATTATAGTGATCCAGAAATCAATCTTTTAACATTCCTTTCATACATTTACAAATGATTTCTCTTTTTATTACTATTGGGTGGAGGGAGGGGGCAAAGAGACACAATTAAACAAGGATAAGACAAGAAAAGTTATGAAAAATGTACACAAAGTTTGCCTGGAAAACCTGAAGGTAATAACAGGACACTTATATCCACTCTTATGTCACAGAATTATTTATTTCATCTCACATACCCCATAATCTATGTCTTTCAATAGAAATGAGATACCGAGTCTGGCACCCATAAAATCGACCTTTTAAAGACAGTTTACAGAATTACTTTTGCGTACCTGTACTCGTTTGAGGAGCAGACAGTCGTAATGTTGCCCATGGAATGCCGCTATCATGGATTTCGACTTTCCGGGGTTCACCGGTGGGAAATTCCTCCGACTTGGTGGGTCCACCTTCCTTTCCTACAGTCTCTGTTTTGATTGCAACCCCAACCAGCTAGCAGAGCAGAAAAGTACACGCTAATGATGTTCCATACAGGGGTTTTTACAAGAAACCTTTAATGTTTTATCAAATGCAAAATCTGAAGGTTATGTACATTCACATGTGAAACACATCCTTGTAATTGTGTCAAAGGTACTGAGGTTTATGTATGTTGTATGAAATGACATGTTCTACATCATTTGGTTTAGTCCTAAGGAGGATCTATGGAATGTAAATAAATTCTACTCCCTAACATACCTGAATACTGCATTTCCTTATCCAAGTCAAAAACGCTCCAGGTGCTTCGTTCTGTCTCGTTCTTCACATCTGCAACTCCAAATAAGCTGCTTCCCCAGCACGAACACAACTGATCTTCTGAAACACTGATATTCAGACAAATTGGTCTGCCATGTCTTCATGTGACACCTTGATACCAATTCACATGAAAGTTGCCACTCAGCACATCCACCGAAACTTGAAATGAATCTTGACGAAATTAAAAGTGAAACAGTTTCACATGTAAAAGTTGAAGGAGAAAAAAGAACAATAACTCATGAAGAGAATGTACTACTTCAACACTAATCAACTAGTTTCATACGAAACATTTAGTTGTGGAATTTGTTTTGCTTAATAATAAATTTTAATATCCCAACTAAAACACTACTAATCAACTACATTATCTCAGCTACTGCTATGGAGATAATTAAGAACCACAAGACATAAAGCAAACTTTACAATTGTTCTAAGCTTACTCATGAATTATATATAAAATATATTGCAGTACATAAACCAAACATGTAGTAATGAGCCCATAATTGTTTTTGGACACTTGAAACTGTCTTTAGAATTAAATATGCAGTCATTACTGTTCAATATTTGCCTGCCAGAGTCAGAATCTCTCCGGACGCATCATTCCCAATCGTTGTAACACGTCTTCTGACACTACATAACTTCTGAGGTTACAACTAATTAACCGACTCGATGTGCCACTGTCTTCGAGAAAATATTAGTTAATCGGTCACAGGTATAAGGGCCCTGTGATCCCGTATCAATCTCTCCACATCCCAGCATAGCCATGTCAGCCCTGAAGATAGAGACAGCGTTTCTCTTAAAAATTGCAATCTACCTACAGGTCTACAGGTTGTCACAACATTGCGATATACACGTGATTCTAACTCTTGAACTAACTTCCACTTCACTTACTTAATAATAAATGTTGTTATACATATAAATCGCTGCAATTTTACACATTTCACTTTGATACTTGGTTATGAAACTGTGTCTGTTAAGACAAATACAATAACCTCTTCAGAAGTTACTATGTCAGGCTTACACATTTACCTACACGCTTTGCTTTGGATTTTTAACTTAGTTTAACAAAAATTGGAATAAAAAACCAAACAGGCAGTTCACACTAGAAACTTCTCTTCCTCACAATGCAAATGCAAAATCAGCATCAGAATTTGTTTCACTTCTGCTTAAACAAAAATGACCAATTATGTTACAATTCTCAGAGGAAAGCAGTTCACATGCTCCTTGTGTCGTGATTAGTAAAATTGCTGTAATGTATTACATACTATATCAAAATATTACCCTTTTAGTCTACATCATATTAGTGAGTTCCAACCATAACTGTAATGCACCTTTTCAATGCAGCCTCATTAAAATTACATCCTAATTTATTTCAGCATTCAAAATCGTGTACAGTTTCCACTGCAGAGCAGTCTTTGAAATATACAAGTTCTTTTAGGCGAAGATCTCATAACCTTACAACAGATTTAGAGGATGACCCATTGTCAGTTTTCTGTGACTGATTAGCATTTTCCACTTTGAATGTGAGTTAAATTTTCGCTCACTAATATTGATTCTGGCAAAACAGATCAAGTATGACCACATCTTTCAAATATAAAACAAACTTAAAGATGCCAAACAGTAGCTTAGTACAGGACCCAAAGGATCCGGTACCCATTGCAGAGGAGGCTGGGTGGGCCCCAGAGCCGGTCTGGACGCACAGACCAGAGGAAAAATCCTCGGTCCCCGTCGGGGATCGAACCCCGATCGCCCAGCCTGCAGCTAGTCACTGTACTGACTGAGCTATCCCAGCTCACGATACTGCAAAGTCAAGTATCTTAAAAATAGCTAATTTTGTTAAGACCACAAAGCTCAACCTCATTGACACAATGCACAATGATGGATGGCACCATGGGAGCTGTACGAGGAGTGTAATCAGCGATGGTGCCCGTCACACCTCCACGACGAGTCGGGGTATTATCCACTGACACACATGGCAGAGGCACCTGTTCTTTGCATTGCGGGTGACAACGCTCTACAGTCTCGACATTTCATTGCCACATTCCCAAATTTAATCCTGAAATAATGCACATACAAATCTGCACTACAGAACACTTTGGTGAAAATTTATCATACAACTCTGGAAAAGAAAACAAATTAGGAATGTTTCAAAATGAAGTTCAGAACCCGAATAACTTGACCTAAGAGAGATAAAGTGACGACTGAGAACAGAAAACTGCGTAATAAAGATTCAGAATTATTTATTTTCAACTGGCACTGGTACTGTTGCAGTGACTGAATAGAAATCTGATTGGTTGTTGGATGTAATAAATACTGACACTTCAAGATATGGCTCACTTCAGTTCAAAAGAATTGAGTGGATCAGAAGAAATCGGTAATTTTCATTCTGTACTTTTGTGCGCAAGACAAAATTCACAGTTAGCGGATTTACTTCCACGTACAATTGAACAGCACTCCACCAGTGTTAGAGCTGGGTGTCAGAGGGTTTAACCGATTTCGGCACCAACCAGATTCCTCCGATTCAGACGAGTGCGTAACATTTTTTTTTCAACAGCTATAATGAAATGTCAAACAAGCCACTGCTGAAATTATAGTGATCCAGAAATCAATCTTTTAACATTCCTTTCATACATTTACAAATGATTTCTCTTTTTATTACTATTGGGTGGAGGGAGGGGGCAAAGAGACACAATTAAACAAGGATAAGACAAGAAAAGTTATGAAAAATGTACACAAAGTTTGCCTGGAAAACCTGAAGGTAATAACAGGACACTTATATCCACTCTTATGTCACAGAATTATTTATTTCATCTCACATACCCCATAATCTATGTCTTTCAATAGAAATGAGATACCGAGTCTGGCACCCATAAAATCGACCTTTTAAAGACAGTTTACAGAATTACTTTTGCGTACCTGTACTCGTTTGAGGAGCAGACAGTCGTAATGTTGCCCATGGAATGCCGCTATCATGGATTTCGACTTTCCGGGGTTCACCGGTGGGAAATTCCTCCGACTTGGTGGGTCCACCTTCCTTTCCTACAGTCTCTGTTTTGATTGCAACCCCAACCAGCTAGCAGAGCAGAAAAGTACACGCTAATGATGTTCCATACAGGGGTTTTTACAAGAAACCTTTAATGTTTTATCAAATGCAAAATCTGAAGGTTATGTACATTCACATGTGAAACACATCCTTGTAATTGTGTCAAAGGTACTGAGGTTTATGTATGTTGTATGAAATGACATGTTCTACATCATTTGGTTTAGTCCTAAGGAGGATCTATGGAATGTAAATAAATTCTACTCCCTAACATACCTGAATACTGCATTTCCTTATCCAAGTCAAAAACGCTCCAGGTGCTTCGTTCTGTCTCGTTCTTCACATCTGCAACTCCAAATAAGCTGCTTCCCCAGCACGAACACAACTGATCTTCTGAAACACTGATATTCAGACAAATTGGTCTGCCATGTCTTCATGTGACACCTTGATACCAATTCACATGAAAGTTGCCACTCAGCACATCCACCGAAACTTGAAATGAATCTTGACGAAATTAAAAGTGAAACAGTTTCACATGTAAAAGTTGAAGGAGAAAAAAGAACAATAACTCATGAAGAGAATGTACTACTTCAACACTAATCAACTAGTTTCATACGAAACATTTAGTTGTGGAATTTGTTTTGCTTAATAATAAATTTTAATATCCCAACTAAAACACTACTAATCAACTACATTATCTCAGCTACTGCTATGGAGATAATTAAGAACCACAAGACATAAAGCAAACTTTACAATTGTTCTAAGCTTACTCATGAATTATATATAAAATATATTGCAGTACATAAACCAAACATGTAGTAATGAGCCCATAATTGTTTTTGGACACTTGAAACTGTCTTTAGAATTAAATATGCAGTCATTACTGTTCAATATTTGCCTGCCAGAGTCAGAATCTCTCCGGACGCATCATTCCCAATCGTTGTAACACGTCTTCTGACACTACATAACTTCTGAGGTTACAACTAATTAACCGACTCGATGTGCCACTGTCTTCGAGAAAATATTAGTTAATCGGTCACAGGTATAAGGGCCCTGTGATCCCGTATCAATCTCTCCACATCCCAGCATAGCCATGTCAGCCCTGAAGATAGAGACAGCGTTTCTCTTAAAAATTGCAATCTACCTACAGGTCTACAGGTTGTCACAACATTGCGATATACACGTGATTCTAACTCTTGAACTAACTTCCACTTCACTTACTTAATAATAAATGTTGTTATACATATAAATCGCTGCAATTTTACACATTTCACTTTGATACTTGGTTATGAAACTGTGTCTGTTAAGACAAATACAATAACCTCTTCAGAAGTTACTATGTCAGGCTTACACATTTACCTACACGCTTTGCTTTGGATTTTTAACTTAGTTTAACAAAAATTGGAATAAAAAACCAAACAGGCAGTTCACACTAGAAACTTCTCTTCCTCACAATGCAAATGCAAAATCAGCATCAGAATTTGTTTAACTTCTGCTTAAACAAAAATGACCAATTATGTTACAATTCTCAGAGGAAAGCAGTTCACATGCTCCTTGTGTCGTGATTAGTAAAATTGCTGTAATGTATTACATACTATATCAAAATATTACCCTTTTAGTCTACATCATATTAGTGAGTTCCAACCATAACTGTAATGCACCTTTTCAATGCAGCCTCATTAAAATTACATCCTAATTTATTTCAGCATTCAAAATCGTGTACAGTTTCCACTGCAGAGCAGTCTTTGAAATATACAAGTTCTTTTAGGCGAAGATCTCATAACCTTACAACAGATTTAGAGGATGACCCATTGTCAGTTTTCTGTGACTGATTAGCATTTTCCACTTTGAATGTGAGTTAAATTTTCGCTCACTAATATTGATTCTGGCAAAACAGATCAAGTATGACCACATCTTTCAAATATAAAACAAACTTAAAGATGCCAAACAGTAGCTTAGTACAGGACCCAAAGGATCCGGTACCCATTGCAGAGGAGGCTGGGTGGGCCCCAGAGCCGGTCTGGACGCACAGACCAGAGGAAAAATCCTCGGTCCCCGTCGGGGATCGAACCCCGATCGCCCAGCCTGCAGCTAGTCACTGTACTGACTGAGCTATCCCAGCTCACGATACTGCAAAGTCAAGTATCTTAAAAATAGCTAATTTTGTTAAGACCACAAAGCTCAACCTCATTGACACAATGCACAATGATGGATGGCACCATGGGAGCTGTACGAGGAGTGTAATCAGCGATGGTGCCCGTCACACCTCCACGACGAGTCGGGGTATTATCCACTGACACACATGGCAGAGGCACCTGTTCTTTGCATTGCGGGTGACAACGCTCTACAGTCTCGACATTTCATTGCCACATTCCCAAATTTAATCCTGAAATAATGCACATACAAATCTGCACTACAGAACACTTTGGTGAAAATTTATCATACAACTCTGGAAAAGAAAACAAATTAGGAATGTTTCAAAATGAAGTTCAGAACCCGAATAACTTGACCTAAGAGAGATAAAGTGACGACTGAGAACAGAAAACTGCGTAATAAAGATTCAGAATTATTTATTTTCAACTGGCACTGGTACTGTTGCAGTGACTGAATAGAAATCTGATTGGTTGTTGGATGTAATAAATACTGACACTTCAAGATATGGCTCACTTCAGTTCAAAAGAATTGAGTGGATCAGAAGAAATCGGTAATTTTCATTCTGTACTTTTGTGCGCAAGACAAAATTCACAGTTAGCGGATTTACTTCCACGTACAATTGAACAGCACTCCACCAGTGTTAGAGCTGGGTGTCAGAGGGTTTAACCGATTTCGGCACCAACCAGATTCCTCCGATTCAGACGAGTGCGTAACATTTTTTTTTCAACAGCTATAATGAAATGTCAAACAAGCCACTGCTGAAATTATAGTGATCCAGAAATCAATCTTTTAACATTCCTTTCATACATTTACAAATGATTTCTCTTTTTATTACTATTGGGTGGAGGGAGGGGGCAAAGAGACACAATTAAACAAGGATAAGACAAGAAAAGTTATGAAAAATGTACACAAAGTTTGCCTGGAAAACCTGAAGGTAATAACAGGACACTTATATCCACTCTTATGTCACAGAATTATTTATTTCATCTCACATACCCCATAATCTATGTCTTTCAATAGAAATGAGATACCGAGTCTGGCACCCATAAAATCGACCTTTTAAAGACAGTTTACAGAATTACTTTTGCGTACCTGTACTCGTTTGAGGAGCAGACAGTCGTAATGTTGCCCATGGAATGCCGCTATCATGGATTTCGACTTTCCGGGGTTCACCGGTGGGAAATTCCTCCGACTTGGTGGGTCCACCTTCCTTTCCTACAGTCTCTGTTTTGATTGCAACCCCAACCAGCTAGCAGAGCAGAAAAGTACACGCTAATGATGTTCCATACAGGGGTTTTTACAAGAAACCTTTAATGTTTTATCAAATGCAAAATCTGAAGGTTATGTACATTCACATGTGAAACACATCCTTGTAATTGTGTCAAAGGTACTGAGGTTTATGTATGTTGTATGAAATGACATGTTCTACATCATTTGGTTTAGTCCTAAGGAGGATCTATGGAATGTAAATAAATTCTACTCCCTAACATACCTGAATACTGCATTTCCTTATCCAAGTCAAAAACGCTCCAGGTGCTTCGTTCTGTCTCGTTCTTCACATCTGCAACTCCAAATAAGCTGCTTCCCCAGCACGAACACAACTGATCTTCTGAAACACTGATATTCAGACAAATTGGTCTGCCATGTCTTCATGTGACACCTTGATACCAATTCACATGAAAGTTGCCACTCAGCACATCCACCGAAACTTGAAATGAATCTTGACGAAATTAAAAGTGAAACAGTTTCACATGTAAAAGTTGAAGGAGAAAAAAGAACAATAACTCATGAAGAGAATGTACTACTTCAACACTAATCAACTAGTTTCATACGAAACATTTAGTTGTGGAATTTGTTTTGCTTAATAATAAATTTTAATATCCCAACTAAAACACTACTAATCAACTACATTATCTCAGCTACTGCTATGGAGATAATTAAGAACCACAAGACATAAAGCAAACTTTACAATTGTTCTAAGCTTACTCATGAATTATATATAAAATATATTGCAGTACATAAACCAAACATGTAGTAATGAGCCCATAATTGTTTTTGGACACTTGAAACTGTCTTTAGAATTAAATATGCAGTCATTACTGTTCAATATTTGCCTGCCAGAGTCAGAATCTCTCCGGACGCATCATTCCCAATCGTTGTAACACGTCTTCTGACACTACATAACTTCTGAGGTTACAACTAATTAACCGACTCGATGTGCCACTGTCTTCGAGAAAATATTAGTTAATCGGTCACAGGTATAAGGGCCCTGTGATCCCGTATCAATCTCTCCACATCCCAGCATAGCCATGTCAGCCCTGAAGATAGAGACAGCGTTTCTCTTAAAAATTGCAATCTACCTACAGGTCTACAGGTTGTCACAACATTGCGATATACACGTGATTCTAACTCTTGAACTAACTTCCACTTCACTTACTTAATAATAAATGTTGTTATACATATAAATCGCTGCAATTTTACACATTTCACTTTGATACTTGGTTATGAAACTGTGTCTGTTAAGACAAATACAATAACCTCTTCAGAAGTTACTATGTCAGGCTTACACATTTACCTACACGCTTTGCTTTGGATTTTTAACTTAGTTTAACAAAAATTGGAATAAAAAACCAAACAGGCAGTTCACACTAGAAACTTCTCTTCCTCACAATGCAAATGCAAAATCAGCATCAGAATTTGTTTCACTTCTGCTTAAACAAAAATGACCAATTATGTTACAATTCTCAGAGGAAAGCAGTTCACATGCTCCTTGTGTCGTGATTAGTAAAATTGCTGTAATGTATTACATACTATATCAAAATATTACCCTTTTAGTCTACATCATATTAGTGAGTTCCAACCATAACTGTAATGCACCTTTTCAATGCAGCCTCATTAAAATTACATCCTAATTTATTTCAGCATTCAAAATCGTGTACAGTTTCCACTGCAGAGCAGTCTTTGAAATATACAAGTTCTTTTAGGCGAAGATCTCATAACCTTACAACAGATTTAGAGGATGACCCATTGTCAGTTTTCTGTGACTGATTAGCATTTTCCACTTTGAATGTGAGTTAAATTTTCGCTCACTAATATTGATTCTGGCAAAACAGATCAAGTATGACCACATCTTTCAAATATAAAACAAACTTAAAGATGCCAAACAGTAGCTTAGTACAGGACCCAAAGGATCCGGTACCCATTGCAGAGGAGGCTGGGTGGGCCCCAGAGCCGGTCTGGACGCAGAGACCAGAGGAAAAATCCTCGGTCCCCGTCGGGGATCGAACCCCGATCGCCCAGCCAACAGCTAGTCACTGTACTGACTGAGCTATCCCAGCTCACGATATTGCAAAGTAACAAAGCAAAACTCTAGTCAAGTATCTTAAAAATAGCTAATTTTGTTAAGACCACAAAGCTCAACCTCATTGACACAATGCACAATGATGGATGGCACCATGGGAGCTGTACGAGGAGTGTAATAAGCGATGGTGCCCGTCACACCTCCACGACGAGTCGGGGTATTATCCACTGACACACATGCCAGAGGCACCTGTTCTTTGCATTGCGGGTGACAACGCTCTACTGTCTCGACATTTCATTGCCACTTTCCCAAATTTAATCCTGAAATAATGCACATACAAATCTGCACTACAGAACACTTTGGTGAAAATTTATCATACAACTCTGGAAAAGAAAACAAATTAGGAATGTTTCAAAATGAAGTTCAGAACCCAAATAACTTGACCTAAGAGAGATAAAGTGACGACTGAGAACAGAAAACTGCGTAATAAAGATTCAGAATTATTTATTTTCAACTGGCACTGGTACTGTTGCAGTGACTGAATAGAAATCTGATTGGTTGTTGGATGTAATAAATACTGACACTTCAAGATATGGCTCACTTCAGTTCAAAAGAATTGAGTGGATCAGAAGAAATCGGTAATTTTCATTCTGTACTTTTGTGCGCAAGACAAAATTCACAGTTAGCGGATTTACTTCCACGTACAATTGAACAGCACTCCACCAGTGTTAGAGCTGGGTGTCAGAGGGTTTAACCGATTTCGGCACCAACCAGATTCCTCCGATTCAGACGAGTGCGTAACATTTTTTTTTCAACAGCTATAATGAAATGTCAAACAAGCCACTGCTGAAATTATAGTGATCCAGAAATCAATCTTTTAACATTCCTTTCATACATTTACAAATGATTTCTCTTTTTATTACTATTGGGTGGAGGGAGGGGGCAAAGAGACACAATTAAACAAGGATAAGACAAGAAAAGTTATGAAAAATGTACACAAAGTTTGCCTGGAAAACCTGAAGGTAATAACAGGACACTTATATCCACTCTTATGTCACAGAATTATTTATTTCATCTCACATACCCCATAATCTATGTCTTTCAATAGAAATGAGATACCGAGTCTGGCACCCATAAAATCGACCTTTTAAAGACAGTTTACAGAATTACTTTTGCGTACCTGTACTCGTTTGAGGAGCAGACAGTCGTAATGTTGCCCATGGAATGCCGCTATCATGGATTTCGACTTTCCGGGGTTCACCGGTGGGAAATTCCTCCGACTTGGTGGGTCCACCTTCCTTTCCTACAGTCTCTGTTTTGATTGCAACCCCAACCAGCTAGCAGAGCAGAAAAGTACACGCTAATGATGTTCCATACAGGGGTTTTTACAAGAAACCTTTAATGTTTTATCAAATGCAAAATCTGAAGGTTATGTACATTCACATGTGAAACACATCCTTGTAATTGTGTCAAAGGTACTGAGGTTTATGTATGTTGTATGAAATGACATGTTCTACATCATTTGGTTTAGTCCTAAGGAGGATCTATGGAATGTAAATAAATTCTACTCCCTAACATACCTGAATACTGCATTTCCTTATCCAAGTCAAAAACGCTCCAGGTGCTTCGTTCTGTCTCGTTCTTCACATCTGCAACTCCAAATAAGCTGCTTCCCCAGCACGAACACAACTGATCTTCTGAAACACTGATATTCAGACAAATTGGTCTGCCATGTCTTCATGTGACACCTTGATACCAATTCACATGAAAGTTGCCACTCAGCACATCCACCGAAACTTGAAATGAATCTTGACGAAATTAAAAGTGAAACAGTTTCACATGTAAAAGTTGAAGGAGAAAAAAGAACAATAACTCATGAAGAGAATGTACTACTTCAACACTAATCAACTAGTTTCATACGAAACATTTAGTTGTGGAATTTGTTTTGCTTAATAATAAATTTTAATATCCCAACTAAAACACTACTAATCAACTACATTATCTCAGCTACTGCTATGGAGATAATTAAGAACCACAAGACATAAAGCAAACTTTACAATTGTTCTAAGCTTACTCATGAATTATATATAAAATATATTGCAGTACATAAACCAAACATGTAGTAATGAGCCCATAATTGTTTTTGGACACTTGAAACTGTCTTTAGAATTAAATATGCAGTCATTACTGTTCAATATTTGCCTGCCAGAGTCAGAATCTCTCCGGACGCATCATTCCCAATCGTTGTAACACGTCTTCTGACACTACATAACTTCTGAGGTTACAACTAATTAACCGACTCGATGTGCCACTGTCTTCGAGAAAATATTAGTTAATCGGTCACAGGTATAAGGGCCCTGTGATCCCGTATCAATCTCTCCACATCCCAGCATAGCCATGTCAGCCCTGAAGATAGAGACAGCGTTTCTCTTAAAAATTGCAATCTACCTACAGGTCTACAGGTTGTCACAACATTGCGATATACACGTGATTCTAACTCTTGAACTAACTTCCACTTCACTTACTTAATAATAAATGTTGTTATACATATAAATCGCTGCAATTTTACACATTTCACTTTGATACTTGGTTATGAAACTGTGTCTGTTAAGACAAATACAATAACCTCTTCAGAAGTTACTATGTCAGGCTTACACATTTACCTACACGCTTTGCTTTGGATTTTTAACTTAGTTTAACAAAAATTGGAATAAAAAACCAAACAGGCAGTTCACACTAGAAACTTCTCTTCCTCACAATGCAAATGCAAAATCAGCATCAGAATTTGTTTAACTTCTGCTTAAACAAAAATGACCAATTATGTTACAATTCTCAGAGGAAAGCAGTTCACATGCTCCTTGTGTCGTGATTAGTAAAATTGCTGTAATGTATTACATACTATATCAAAATATTACCCTTTTAGTCTACATCATATTAGTGAGTTCCAACCATAACTGTAATGCACCTTTTCAATGCAGCCTCATTAAAATTACATCCTAATTTATTTCAGCATTCAAAATCGTGTACAGTTTCCACTGCAGAGCAGTCTTTGAAATATACAAGTTCTTTTAGGCGAAGATCTCATAACCTTACAACAGATTTAGAGGATGACCCATTGTCAGTTTTCTGTGACTGATTAGCATTTTCCACTTTGAATGTGAGTTAAATTTTCGCTCACTAATATTGATTCTGGCAAAACAGATCAAGTATGACCACATCTTTCAAATATAAAACAAACTTAAAGATGCCAAACAGTAGCTTAGTACAGGACCCAAAGGATCCGGTACCCATTGCAGAGGAGGCTGGGTGGGCCCCAGAGCCGGTCTGGACGCACAGACCAGAGGAAAAATCCTCGGTCCCCGTCGGGGATCGAACCCCGATCGCCCAGCCTGCAGCTAGTCACTGTACTGACTGAGCTATCCCAGCTCACGATACTGCAAAGTCAAGTATCTTAAAAATAGCTAATTTTGTTAAGACCACAAAGCTCAACCTCATTGACACAATGCACAATGATGGATGGCACCATGGGAGCTGTACGAGGAGTGTAATCAGCGATGGTGCCCGTCACACCTCCACGACGAGTCGGGGTATTATCCACTGACACACATGGCAGAGGCACCTGTTCTTTGCATTGCGGGTGACAACGCTCTACAGTCTCGACATTTCATTGCCACATTCCCAAATTTAATCCTGAAATAATGCACATACAAATCTGCACTACAGAACACTTTGGTGAAAATTTATCATACAACTCTGGAAAAGAAAACAAATTAGGAATGTTTCAAAATGAAGTTCAGAACCCGAATAACTTGACCTAAGAGAGATAAAGAGACGACTGAGAACAGAAAACTGCGTAATAAAGATTCAGAATTATTTATTTTCAACTGGCACTGGTACTGTTGCAGTGACTGAATAGAAATCTGATTGGTTGTTGGATGTAATAAATACTGACACTTCAAGATATGGCTCACTTCAGTTCAAAAGAATTGAGTGGATCAGAAGAAATCGGTAATTTTCATTCTGTACTTTTGTGCGCAAGACAAAATTCACAGTTAGCGGATTTACTTCCACGTACAATTGAACAGCACTCCACCAGTGTTAGAGCTGGGTGTCAGAGGGTTTAACCGATTTCGGCACCAACCAGATTCCTCCGATTCAGACGAGTGCGTAACATTTTTTTTTCAACAGCTATAATGAAATGTCAAACAAGCCACTGCTGAAATTATAGTGATCCAGAAATCAATCTTTTAACATTCCTTTCATACATTTACAAATGATTTCTCTTTTTATTACTATTGGGTGGAGGGAGGGGGCAAAGAGACACAATTAAACAAGGATAAGACAAGAAAAGTTATGAAAAATGTACACAAAGTTTGCCTGGAAAACCTGAAGGTAATAACAGGACACTTATATCCACTCTTATGTCACAGAATTATTTATTTCATCTCACATACCCCATAATCTATGTCTTTCAATAGAAATGAGATACCGAGTCTGGCACCCATAAAATCGACCTTTTAAAGACAGTTTACAGAATTACTTTTGCGTACCTGTACTCGTTTGAGGAGCAGACAGTCGTAATGTTGCCCATGGAATGCCGCTATCATGGATTTCGACTTTCCGGGGTTCACCGGTGGGAAATTCCTCCGACTTGGTGGGTCCACCTTCCTTTCCTACAGTCTCTGTTTTGATTGCAACCCCAACCAGCTAGCAGAGCAGAAAAGTACACGCTAATGATGTTCCATACAGGGGTTTTTACAAGAAACCTTTAATGTTTTATCAAATGCAAAATCTGAAGGTTATGTACATTCACATGTGAAACACATCCTTGTAATTGTGTCAAAGGTACTGAGGTTTATGTATGTTGTATGAAATGACATGTTCTACATCATTTGGTTTAGTCCTAAGGAGGATCTATGGAATGTAAATAAATTCTACTCCCTAACATACCTGAATACTGCATTTCCTTATCCAAGTCAAAAACGCTCCAGGTGCTTCGTTCTGTCTCGTTCTTCACATCTGCAACTCCAAATAAGCTGCTTCCCCAGCACGAACACAACTGATCTTCTGAAACACTGATATTCAGACAAATTGGTCTGCCATGTCTTCATGTGACACCTTGATACCAATTCACATGAAAGTTGCCACTCAGCACATCCACCGAAACTTGAAATGAATCTTGACGAAATTAAAAGTGAAACAGTTTCACATGTAAAAGTTGAAGGAGAAAAAAGAACAATAACTCATGAAGAGAATGTACTACTTCAACACTAATCAACTAGTTTCATACGAAACATTTAGTTGTGGAATTTGTTTTGCTTAATAATAAATTTTAATATCCCAACTAAAACACTACTAATCAACTACATTATCTCAGCTACTGCTATGGAGATAATTAAGAACCACAAGACATAAAGCAAACTTTACAATTGTTCTAAGCTTACTCATGAATTATATATAAAATATATTGCAGTACATAAACCAAACATGTAGTAATGAGCCCATAATTGTTTTTGGACACTTGAAACTGTCTTTAGAATTAAATATGCAGTCATTACTGTTCAATATTTGCCTGCCAGAGTCAGAATCTCTCCGGACGCATCATTCCCAATCGTTGTAACACGTCTTTTGACACTACATAACTTCTGACGTTACAACTAATTAACCGACTCGATGTGCCACTATCTTCGAGAAAATATTAGTTAATCGGTCACAGGTATAAGGGCCCTGTGATCCCGTATCAATCTCTCCACATCCCAGCATGGCCACATCAGCCCTGAAGATAGAGACAGCGTTTCTCTTAAAAATTGCAATCTACCTACAAGTCTACAGGTTGTCACAACATTGCGATATACACGTGATTCTAACTCTTGAACTAACTTACACTTTACTTACTTAATAATAAATGTTGTTATACATATAAATCGCTGCAATTTTACACATTTCACTTTGATACTTGGTTATGAAACTGTGTCTGTTAAGACAAATACAATAACCTCTTCAGAAGTTACTATGTCAGGCTTACACATTTACCTACACGCTTTGCTTTGGATTTTTAACTTAGTTTAACAAAAATTGGAATAAAAAACCAAACAGGCAGTTCACACTAAAAACTTCTCTTCCTCACAATGCAAATGCAAAATCAGCATCAGAATTTGTTTAACTTCTGCTTAAACAAAAATGACCAATTATGTTACAGTTCTCAGAGGAAAGCAGTTCACATGCTCCTTGTGTCGTGATTAGTAAAATTGCTGTAATGTATTACATACTATATCAAAATATTACCCTTTTAGTTTACATCATATTAGTAAGTTCCAACCATAACTGTAATGCACCTTTTCAATGCAGCCTCATTAAAATTACATCCTAATTTATTTCAGCATTCAAAATCGTGTACAGTTTCCACTGCAGAGCAGTCTTTGAAATATACAAGTTCTTTTAGGCGAAGATCTCATAACCTTACAACAGATTTAGAGGATGACCCATTGTCAGTTTTCTGTGACTGATTAGCATTTTCCACTTTGAATGTGAGTTAAATTTTCGCTCACTAATATTGATTCTGGCATAACAGATCAAGTATGACCACATCTTTCAAATATAAAACAAACTTAAAAATGCCAAACAGTAGCATAGTACAGGACCCAAAAAATCCGGTACCTATTGCAGAGGAGGCTGGGTGGGCCCCAGAGCCGGTCTGGACACAGAGACCAGAGGAAAAATCCTCGGTCCCCGTCGGGGATCGAACCCCGATCGCCCAGCCTGCAGCTAGTCACTGTACTGACTGAGCTATCCCAGCTCACGATATTGCAAAGTAACAAAGCAAAACTGTAGTCAAGTATCTTAAAAATAGCTAATTTTGTTAAGACCACAAAGCTCAACCTCATTGACACAATGCACAATGATGGATGGCACCATGGGAGCTGTACGAGGAGTGTAATAAGCGATGGTGCCCGTCACACCTCCACGACGAGTCGGGGTATTATCCACTGACACACATGGCAGAGGCACCTGTTCTTTGCATTGCGGGTGACGACGCTCTAGAGTCTCGACATTTCATTGCCACTTTCCCAAATTTAATCCTGAAATAATGCACATACAAATCTGCACTACAGAACACTTTGTTGAAAATTTATCATACAACTCTGGAAAAGAAAACAAATTAGGAATGTTTCAAAATGAAGTTCAGAACCCGAATAACTTGACCTAAGAGAGATAAAGTGACGACCGAGAACAGAAAACTGCGTAATAAAGATTCAGAATTATTTATTTTCAACTGGCACTGGTACTGTTGCAGTGACTGAATAGAAATCTGATTGGTTGTTGGATGTAATAAATACTGACACTTCAAGATATGGCTCACTTCAGTTCAAAAGAATTGAGTGGATCAGAAGAAATCGGTAATTTTCATTCTGTACTTTTGTGCGCAAGACAAAATTCAAAGTTAGCGGATTTACTTCCACGTACAATTGAACAGCACTCCACCAGTGTTAGAGCTGGGTGTCAGAGGGTTTAACCGATTTCGGCACCAACCAGATTCCTCCGATTCAGACGAGTGCGTAACATTTTTTTTTCAACAGCTATAATGAAATGTCAAACAAGCCACTGCTGAAATTATAGTGATCCAGAAATCAATCTTCTAACATTCCTTTCATACATTTACAAATGATTTCTCTTTTTATTACTATTGGGTGGAGGGAGGGGGCAAAGAGACACAATTAAACAAGGATAAGACAAGAAAAGTTATGAAAAATGTACACAAAGTTTGCCTGGAAAACCTGAAGGTAATAACAGGACACTTATATCCACTCTTATGTCACAGAATTATTTATTTCATCTCACATACCCCATAATCTACGTCTTTCAATAGAAATGAGATACCGAGTCTGGCACCCATAAAATTGACCTTTTAAAGACAGTTTACACAATTACTTTTGCGTACCTGTACTCGTTTGAGGAGCAGACGGTCGTAATGTTGCCCATGGAATGCCGCTATCATGGATTCCGACCTTCCGGGGTTCACCGGTGGGAAATTCCTCCGACTTGGTGGGTCCACCTTCCTTTCCTACAGTCTCTGTATTGACTGCCACCCCAACCAGCTAGCAGAGCAGAAAAGTACACGCTAATGATGTTCCATACAGGGGTTTTTACAAGAAACCTTTAATGTTTTATCAAATGCAAAATCTGAAGGTTATGTACTATCACATGTGAAACACATCCTTGTAATTGTGTCAAAGGTACTGAGGTTTATGTATGTTGTATGAAATGACATGTTCTACATCATTTGGTTTAGTCCTAAGGAGGATCTATGGAATGTAAATAAATTCTACTCCCTAACATACCTGAATACTGCATTTCCTTATCCAAGTCAAAAACGCTCCAGGTGCTTCGTTCTGTCTCGTTCTTCACATCTCCAACTCCAAATAAGCTGCTTCCCCAGCACGAACACAACTGATCTTCTGAAACACTGATATTCAGACAAATTGGTCTGCCATATCTTCATGTGACACCTTGATACCAATTCACATGAAAGTTGCCACTCAGCACATCCACCGAAACTTGAAATGAATCTTGACGAAATTAAAAGTGAAACAGTTTCACATGTAAAAGTTGAAGGAGAAAAAAGAACAATAACTCATGAAGAGAATGTACTACTTCAACACTAATCAACTAGTTTCATACGAAACATTTAGTTGTGGAATTTGTTTTGCTTAATAATAAATTTTAATATCCCAACTAAAACACTACTAATCAACTACATTATCTCAGCTACTGCTATGGAGATAATTAAGAACCACAAGACATAAAGCAAACTTTACAATTGTTCTAAGCTTACTCATGAATTATATATAAAATATATTGCAGTACATAAACCAAACATGTAGTAATGAGCCCATAATTGTGTTTGGACACTTGAAACTGTCTTTAGAATTAAATATGCAGTCATTACTGTGCAATATTTGCCTGCCAGAGTCAGAATCACTCCGGACGCATCATTCCCAATCGTTGTAACACGTCTTTTGACACTACATAACTTCTGAGGTTTGAACCCCCCCGAGGAGGAGATTGCCAGATTAAGTTACTGAGGCCACGATCTTCCCAGGCCGGGAGGTGGTACGGCTTGGGGAGGGTAAAGCGGGGAAAAGTCAAAAGAAAACCAAATGAAACAACTTCGAATAATCGAAGTATTATTTAATGAAAAATATTTAAATATAAGATAAACAAAATCAAGACACCTTTCAGGGCTCAAACTCCGGCTGGGTATCCGACTCCAGATGCCCAACTCAATCCCCAAAAACCCTGACTTGCCTTCCGACTTTCTCCTCGAGTCGTTCTCTCTCCAGCGGACACACACAGACTGTCCTTCTGCCCTGCTGTCTGATCAGGGTCTCGAAGCCGCCGACTCCAAAGAACTTAGAGAGGGGAGATAAGCCACTTCGAGCAATGAGGCATGGCTCAGGTTACATCTAATTAACCGACTCAATGTGCCACTGTCTTCGAGAAAATATTAGTTAATCGGTCACAGATATAAGGGCCCTGTGATCCTGTATCAATCTCTCCACATCCCAGCATAGCCATGTCAGCCCTGAAGATAGAGACAGCGTTTCTCTTAAAAATTGCAATCTACCAACAAGTCTACAGGTTGTCACAACATTGCGATATACACGTGATTCTAACTCTTGAACTAACTTACACTTTACTTACTTAATAATAAATGTTGTTATACATATGGATCACTGCAATTTTACACATTTCACTTTGATATTTGGTTATGAAACTGTGTCTGTCAAGACAAATACAATAACCTCTTCAGAAGTTACTACGTCAGGCTTACACATTTACCTACACGCTTTGCCTTGGATTTTTAACTTAGTTTAACAAAAATTGGAATAAAAAACCTATAATAATGTATGGAACACCAAACAGGCAGTTCACACTAAAAACTTCTCTTCCTCAAAATGCAAATGCAAAATCAGCATCAGAATTTGTTTAACTTCTGCTTAAACAAAAATGACCAATTATGTTACAGTTCTCAGAGGAAAGCAGTTCACATGCTCCTTGTGTCGTGATTAGTAAAATTGCTGTAATGTATTACATACTATATCAAAATATTACCCTTTTAGTTTACATCATATTAGTAAGTTCCAACCATAACTGTAATGCACCTTTTCAATGCAGCCTCATTAAAATTACATCCTAATTTATTTCAGCATTCAAAATCGTGTACAGTTTCCACTGCAGAGCAGTCTTTGAAATATACAAGTTCTTTTAGGCGAAGATCTCATAACCTTACAACAGATTTAGAGGATGACCCATTGTCAGTTTTCTGTGACTGATTAGCATTTTCCACTTTGAATGTGAGTTAAATTTTCGCTCACTAATATTGATTCTGGCATAACAGATCAAGTATGACCACATCTTTCAAATATAAAACAAACTTAAAAATGCCAAACAGTAGCTTAGTACAGGACCCAAAAAATCCGGTACCTATTGCAGAGGAGGCTGGGTGGGCCCCAGAGCCGGTCTGGACACAGAGACCAGAGGAAAAATCCTCGGTCCCCGTCGGGGATCGAACCCCGATCGCCCAGCCTGCAGCTAGTCACTGTACTGACTGAGCTATCCCAGCTCACGATATTGCAAAGTAACAAAGCAAAACTGTAGTCAAGTATCTTAAAAATAGCTAATTTTGTTAAGACCACAAAGCTCAACCTCATTGACACAATGCACAATGATGGATGGCACCATGGGAGCTGTACGAGGAGTGTAATAAGCGATGGTGCCCGTCACACCTCCACGACGAGTCGGGGTATTATCCACTGACACACATGGCAGAGGCACCTGTTCTTTGCATTGCGGGTGACGACGCTCTAGAGTCTCGACATTTCATTGCCACTTTCCCAAATTTAATCCTGAAATAATGCACATACAAATCTGCACTACAGAACACTTTGTTGAAAATTTATCATACAACTCTGGAAAAGAAAACAAATTAGGAATGTTTCAAAATGAAGTTCAGAACCCGAATAACTTGACCTAAGAGAGATAAAGTGACGACCGAGAACAGAAAACTGCGTAATAAAGATTCAGAATTATTTATTTTCAACTGGCACTGGTACTGTTGCAGTGACTGAATAGAAATCTGATTGGTTGTTGGATGTAATAAATACTGACACTTCAAGATATGGCTCACTTCAGTTCAAAAGAATTGAGTGGATCAGAAGAATTCGGAATTTTTCATTCTGTACTTTTGTGCGCAAGACAAAATTCACAGTTAGCGGATTTACTTCCACGTACAATTGAACAGCACTCCACCAGTGTTAGAGCTGGATGTCAGAGGGTTTAACCGATTTCGGCACCAACCAGATTCCTCCGATTCAGACGAGTGCGTAACATTTTTTTTTCAACAGCTATAATGAAATGTCAAACAAGCCACTGCTGAAATTATAGTGATCCAGAAATCAATCTTCTAACATTCCTTTCATACATTTACAAATGATTTCTCTTTTTATTACTATTGGGTGGAGGGAGGGGGCAAAGAGACACAATTAAACAAGGATAAGACAAGAAAAGTTATGAAAAATGTACACAAAGTTTGCCTGGAAAACCTGAAGGTAATAACAGGACACTTATATCCACTCTTATGTCACAGAATTATTTATTTCATCTCACATACCCCATAATCTATGTCTTTCAATAGAAATGAGATACTGAGTCTGGCACCCATAAAATTGACCTTTTAAAGACAGTTTACACAATTACTTTTGCGTACCTGTACTCGTTTGAGGAGCAGACGGTCGTAATGTTGCCCATGGAATGCCGCTATCATGGATTCCGACCTTCCGGGGTTCACCGGTGGGAAATTCCTCCGACTTGGTGGGTCCACCTTCCTTTCCTACAGTCTCTGTATTGACTGCCACCCCAACCAGCTAGCAGAGCAGAAAAGTACACGCTAATGATGTTCCATACAGGGGTTTTTACAAGAAACCTTTAATGTTTTATCAAATGCAAAATCTGAAGGTTATGTACTATCACATGTGAAACACATCCTTGTAATTGTGTCAAAGGTACTGAGGTTTATGTATGTTGTATGAAATGACATGTTCTACATCATTTGGTTTAGTCCTAAGGAGGATCTATGGAATGTAAATAAATTCTACTCCCTAACATACCTGAATACTGCATTTCCTTATCCAAGTCAAAAACGCTCCAGGTGCTTCGTTCTGTCTCGTTCTTCACATCTCCAACTCCAAATAAGCTGCTTCCCCAGCACGAACACAACTGATCTTCTGAAACACTGATATTCAGACAAATTGGTCTGCCATATCTTCATGTGACACCTTGATACCAATTCACATGAAAGTTGCCACTCAGCACATCCACCGAAACTTGAAATGAATCTTGACGAAATTAAAAGTGAAACAGTTTCACATGTAAAAGTTGAAGGAGAAAAAAGAACAATAACTCATGAAGAGAATGTACTACTTCAACACTAATCAACTAGTTTCATACGAAACATTTAGTTGTGGAATTTGTTTTGCTTAATAATAAATTTTAATATCCCAACTAAAACACTACTAATCAACTACATTATCTCAGCTACTGCTATGGAGATAATTAAGAACCACAAGACATAAAGCAAACTTTACAATTGTTCTAAGCTTACTCATGAATTATATATAAAATATATTGCAGTACATAAACCAAACATGTAGTAATGAGCCCATAATTGTTTTTGGACACTTGAAACTGTCTTTAGAATTAAATATGCAGTCATTACTGTTCAATATTTGCCTGCCAGAGTCAGAATCTCTCCGGACGCATCATTCCCAATCGTTGTAACACGTCTTCTGACACTACATAACTTCTGAGGTTACAACTAATTAACCGACTCGATGTGCCACTGTCTTCGAGAAAATATTAGTTAATCGGTCACAGGTATAAGGGCCCTGTGATCCCGTATCAATCTCTCCACATCCCAGCATAGCCATGTCAGCCCTGAAGATAGAGACAGCGTTTCTCTTAAAAATTGCAATCTACCTACAGGTCTACAGGTTGTCACAACATTGCGATATACACGTGATTCTAACTCTTGAACTAACTTCCACTTCACTTACTTAATAATAAATGTTGTTATACATATAAATCGCTGCAATTTTACACATTTCACTTTGATACTTGGTTATGAAACTGTGTCTGTTAAGACAAATACAATAACCTCTTCAGAAGTTACTATGTCAGGCTTACACATTTACCTACACGCTTTGCTTTGGATTTTTAACTTAGTTTAACAAAAATTGGAATAAAAAACCAAACAGGCAGTTCACACTAGAAACTTCTCTTCCTCACAATGCAAATGCAAAATCAGCATCAGAATTTGTTTAACTTCTGCTTAAACAAAAATGACCAATTATGTTACAATTCTCAGAGGAAAGCAGTTCACATGCTCCTTGTGTCGTGATTAGTAAAATTGCTGTAATGTATTACATACTATATCAAAATATTACCCTTTTAGTCTACATCATATTAGTGAGTTCCAACCATAACTGTAATGCACCTTTTCAATGCAGCCTCATTAAAATTACATCCTAATTTATTTCAGCATTCAAAATCGTGTACAGTTTCCACTGCAGAGCAGTCTTTGAAATATACAAGTTCTTTTAGGCGAAGATCTCATAACCTTACAACAGATTTAGAGGATGACC
Organism: Zootermopsis nevadensis; assembly: GCF_977971745.1. Lineage (NCBI taxonomy): Eukaryota > Metazoa > Arthropoda > Insecta > Blattodea > Termopsidae > Zootermopsis > Zootermopsis nevadensis. Next base: position 137,992 of record NW_028259191.1, read on the forward strand.
CATTGTCAGTTTTCTGTGACTGATTAGCATTTTCCACTTTGAATGTGAGTTAAATTTTCGCTCACTAATATTGATTCTGGCAAAACAGATCAAGTATGACCACATCTTTCAAATATAAAACAAACTTAAAGATGCCAAACAGTAGCTTAGTACAGGACCCAAAGGATCCGGTACCCATTGCAGAGGAGGCTGGGTGGGCCCCAGAGCCGGTCTGGACGCACAGACCAGAGGAAAAATCCTCGGTCCCCGTCGGGGATCGAACCCCGATCGCCCAGCCTGCAGCTAGTCACTGTACTGACTGAGCTATCCCAGCTCACGATACTGCAAAGTCAAGTATCTTAAAAATAGCTAATTTTGTTAAGACCACAAAGCTCAACCTCATTGACACAATGCACAATGATGGATGGCACCATGGGAGCTGTACGAGGAGTGTAATCAGCGATGGTGCCCGTCACACCTCCACGACGAGTCGGGGTATTATCCACTGACACACATGGCAGAGGCACCTGTTCTTTGCATTGCGGGTGACAACGCTCTACAGTCTCGACATTTCATTGCCACATTCCCAAATTTAATCCTGAAATAATGCACATACAAATCTGCACTACAGAACACTTTGGTGAAAATTTATCATACAACTCTGGAAAAGAAAACAAATTAGGAATGTTTCAAAATGAAGTTCAGAACCCGAATAACTTGACCTAAGAGAGATAAAGTGACGACTGAGAACAGAAAACTGCGTAATAAAGATTCAGAATTATTTATTTTCAACTGGCACTGGTACTGTTGCAGTGACTGAATAGAAATCTGATTGGTTGTTGGATGTAATAAATACTGACACTTCAAGATATGGCTCACTTCAGTTCAAAAGAATTGAGTGGATCAGAAGAAATCGGTAATTTTCATTCTGTACTTTTGTGCGCAAGACAAAATTCACAGTTAGCGGATTTACTTCCACGTACAATTGAACAGCACTCCACCAGTGTTAGAGCTGGGTGTCAGAGGGTTTAACCGATTTCGGCACCAACCAGATTCCTCCGATTCAGACGAGTGCGTAACATTTTTTTTTCAACAGCTATAATGAAATGTCAAACAAGCCACTGCTGAAATTATAGTGATCCAGAAATCAATCTTTTAACATTCCTTTCATACATTTACAAATGATTTCTCTTTTTATTACTATTGGGTGGAGGGAGGGGGCAAAGAGACACAATTAAACAAGGATAAGACAAGAAAAGTTATGAAAAATGTACACAAAGTTTGCCTGGAAAACCTGAAGGTAATAACAGGACACTTATATCCACTCTTATGTCACAGAATTATTTATTTCATCTCACATACCCCATAATCTATGTCTTTCAATAGAAATGAGATACTGAGTCTGGCACCCATAAAATCGACCTTTTAAAGACAGTTTACAGAATTACTTTTGCGTACCTGTACTCGTTTGAGGAGCAGACAGTCGTAATGTTGCCCATGGAATGCCGCTATCATGGATTTCGACTTTCCGGGGTTCACCGGTGGGAAATTCCTCCGACTTGGTGGGTCCACCTTCCTTTCCTACAGTCTCTGTTTTGATTGCAACCCCAACCAGCTAGCAGAGCAGAAAAGTACACGCTAATGATGTTCCATACAGGGGTTTTTACAAGAAACCTTTAATGTTTTATCAAATGCAAAATCTGAAGGTTATGTACATTCACATGTGAAACACATCCTTGTAATTGTGTCAAAGGTACTGAGGTTTATGTATGTTGTATGAAATGACATGTTCTACATCATTTGGTTTAGTCCTAAGGAGGATCTATGGAATGTAAATAAATTCTACTCCCTAACATACCTGAATACTGCATTTCCTTATCCAAGTCAAAAACGCTCCAGGTGCTTCGTTCTGTCTCGTTCTTCACATCTGCAACTCCAAATAAGCTGCTTCCCCAGCACGAACACAACTGATCTTCTGAAACACTGATATTCAGACAAATTGGTCTGCCATGTCTTCATGTGACACCTTGATACCAATTCACATGAAAGTTGCCACTCAGCACATCCACCGAAACTTGAAATGAATCTTGACGAAATTAAAAGTGAAACAGTTTCACATGTAAAAGTTGAAGGAGAAAAAAGAACAATAACTCATGAAGAGAATGTACTACTTCAACACTAATCAACTAGTTTCATACGAAACATTTAGTTGTGGAATTTGTTTTGCTTAATAATAAATTTTAATATCCCAACTAAAACACTACTAATCAACTACATTATCTCAGCTACTGCTATGGAGATAATTAAGAACCACAAGACATAAAGCAAACTTTACAATTGTTCTAAGCTTACTCATGAATTATATATAAAATATATTGCAGTACATAAACCAAACATGTAGTAATGAGCCCATAATTGTTTTTGGACACTTGAAACTGTCTTTAGAATTAAATATGCAGTCATTACTGTTCAATATTTGCCTGCCAGAGTCAGAATCTCTCCGGACGCATCATTCCCAATCGTTGTAACACGTCTTCTGACACTACATAACTTCTGAGGTTACAACTAATTAACCGACTCGATGTGCCACTGTCTTCGAGAAAATATTAGTTAATCGGTCACAGGTATAAGGGCCCTGTGATCCCGTATCAATCTCTCCACATCCCAGCATAGCCATGTCAGCCCTGAAGATAGAGACAGCGTTTCTCTTAAAAATTGCAATCTACCTACAGGTCTACAGGTTGTCACAACATTGCGATATACACGTGATTCTAACTCTTGAACTAACTTCCACTTCACTTACTTAATAATAAATGTTGTTATACATATAAATCGCTGCAATTTTACACATTTCACTTTGATACTTGGTTATGAAACTGTGTCTGTTAAGACAAATACAATAACCTCTTCAGAAGTTACTATGTCAGGCTTACACATTTACCTACACGCTTTGCTTTGGATTTTTAACTTAGTTTAACAAAAATTGGAATAAAAAACCAAACAGGCAGTTCACACTAGAAACTTCTCTTCCTCACAATGCAAATGCAAAATCAGCATCAGAATTTGTTTAACTTCTGCTTAAACAAAAATGACCAATTATGTTACAATTCTCAGAGGAAAGCAGTTCACATGCTCCTTGTGTCGTGATTAGTAAAATTGCTGTAATGTATTACATACTATATCAAAATATTACCCTTTTAGTCTACATCATATTAGTGAGTTCCAACCATAACTGTAATGCACCTTTTCAATGCAGCCTCATTAAAATTACATCCTAATTTATTTCAGCATTCAAAATCGTGTACAGTTTCCACTGCAGAGCAGTCTTTGAAATATACAAGTTCTTTTAGGCGAAGATCTCATAACCTTACAACAGATTTAGAGGATGACCCATTGTCAGTTTTCTGTGACTGATTAGCATTTTCCACTTTGAATGTGAGTTAAATTTTCGCTCACTAATATTGATTCTGGCAAAACAGATCAAGTATGACCACATCTTTCAAATATAAAACAAACTTAAAGATGCCAAACAGTAGCTTAGTACAGGACCCAAAGGATCCGGTACCCATTGCAGAGGAGGCTGGGTGGGCCCCAGAGCCGGTCTGGACGCACAGACCAGAGGAAAAATCCTCGGTCCCCGTCGGGGATCGAACCCCGATCGCCCAGCCTGCAGCTAGTCACTGTACTGACTGAGCTATCCCAGCTCACGATACTGCAAAGTCAAGTATCTTAAAAATAGCTAATTTTGTTAAGACCACAAAGCTCAACCTCATTGACACAATGCACAATGATGGATGGCACCATGGGAGCTGTACGAGGAGTGTAATCAGCGATGGTGCCCGTCACACCTCCACGACGAGTCGGGGTATTATCCACTGACACACATGGCAGAGGCACCTGTTCTTTGCATTGCGGGTGACAACGCTCTACAGTCTCGACATTTCATTGCCACATTCCCAAATTTAATCCTGAAATAATGCACATACAAATCTGCACTACAGAACACTTTGGTGAAAATTTATCATACAACTCTGGAAAAGAAAACAAATTAGGAATGTTTCAAAATGAAGTTCAGAACCCGAATAACTTGACCTAAGAGAGATAAAGTGACGACTGAGAACAGAAAACTGCGTAATAAAGATTCAGAATTATTTATTTTCAACTGGCACTGGTACTGTTGCAGTGACTGAATAGAAATCTGATTGGTTGTTGGATGTAATAAATACTGACACTTCAAGATATGGCTCACTTCAGTTCAAAAGAATTGAGTGGATCAGAAGAAATCGGTAATTTTCATTCTGTAATTTTGGGCGCAAGACAAAATTCAAAGTTAGCGGATTTACTTCCACGTACAATTGAACAGCACTCCACCAGTGTTAGAGCTGGATGTCAGAGGGTTTAACCGATTTCGGCACCAACCAGATTCCTCCGATTCAGACGAGTGCGTAACATTTTTTTTTCAACAGCTATAATGAAATGTCAAACAAGCCACTGCTGAAATTATAGTGATCCAGAAATCAATCTTTTAACATTCCTTTCATACATTTACAAATGATTTCTCTTTTTATTACTATTGGGTGGAGGGAGGGGGCAAAGAGACACAATTAAACAAGGATAAGACAAGAAAAGTTATGAAAAATGTACACAAAGTTTGCCTGGAAAACCTGAAGGTAATAACAGGACACTTATATCCACTCTTATGTCACAGAATTATTTATTTCATCTCACATACCCCATAATCTATGTCTTTCAATAGAAATGAGATACCGAGTCTGGCACCCATAAAATCGACCTTTTAAAGACAGTTTACACAATTACTTTTGCGTACCTGTACTCGTTTGAGGAGCAGACAGTCGTAATGTTGCCCATGGAATGCCGCTATCATGGATTCCGACCTTCCGGGGTTCACCGGTGGGAAATTCCTCCGACTTGGTGGGTCCACCTTCCTTTCCTACAGTCTCCACCCCAACCAGCTAGCAGAGCAGAAAAGTACACGCTAATGATGTTCCATACAGGGGTTTTTACAAGAAACATTTAATGTTTTATCAAATGCTTTGTACTAATGCAGTCCTTGTTCTGTAACGACTGACTAAAGCCCAATGGTAACTACATGTACTATCTGCTTTAATATTAAGAAATTGCATTTTGCTCACAGAGTGTATTTATAGGTTTCACATTATTTTAACAGTAAACAAGAGATTATTTCCTCCAAAAAGCATTGACTAACTAATTTGTAAACTTATTTTCCAGGTTATGTACATTCACATGTGAAACACGTCCTTGTAATTGTGTCGAAAGTACTGAGGTTCATGTATGTTGTATGAAATGACATGTTCTACATCATTTGGTTTAGTCGTAATAAGGATCTATGGGATGTAAATAAACTCTACTCCCTAACATACCTGAATACTGCACTTCCTTATCCAAGTAACAAACACTCCAGGTGCTTCATTCTGTCTGGTTCTTCACATCTCCAACTCCAAAAAAGCTGCTTCCCCATCACGCACACAACTGATCTTCTGAAACACTAATATTCAGACAAATTGGTCTGCCATGTCTTCGTTGTTACCAGTCCACACACACTACAGATACAGTTCATATGAAATTTGCCACTAAGCACATCCCCTGATCTCAAACTCCTCTTTCAGACATACAAGTCACTCACACTGAATCTATAACCGTACACCTCCTCGGAAAGCAATTAGATCACACGAGGGCCTGAGGTCTTCCTTGTGGCATCGTGAGCCATGCTACAAACACCCGATACTTTGTCACCAGGAATCTAAAGTGTGTACCTGTTGGTGTGGTGACCACGTAAAATGTGCTAAAAATAAACACACCCTAGCCTAGGTTGGGAATTGCATTTTTTACTAACTTTTCACGTTATCATCATTATATTTTTATTGTATATAATGTATAGAAAATTATGCAGATAAAAGTGTATATATATATATATATATATATATATATATATATATATACACACACACACACACACACGTATTGAGCTTCACGTTGCCTGCATACAGAACAAATTTTGCCAAAGTTGCCCACACCCTGAAGAATGTTTGGCAAGCCTCGTGTAATACGTAGTTCCCTTTGTTGGTCTTCCATCATCAGGCCATCTAACCTCCCGTATTCCTTCAATATCCAAACTATACTCCCCCACCTCAACTGCTAATGTATCCAGCGCCTCTGTTCTATGTGTTACAAAAACCCACTCACCTACTGTTGAGATTTCTTCATCTATCTCAGCATCCAACTCTGTATCAGATGCTTTGGTTCTGTCCTTATCTTTTAAAAAATTAACAGATTCACCCTCTGAAATGATACAGGATTTCGGTATGTAGTACATTTTCAATAAATAAATAAATATAAATAAATGAAAATCTGAAACGCAAGCACATATACCTATATTAATTCTAAATTTTAAAGTTGACGAAACATATCCGCCATGTTGTGACGTCACAGTCAACGCCCAGTGAACGCGAATGCATGATCAGCACACAATGGAATAAAATTTTCTAGGCTTTGAAGACTTTCGATTTGTTCGCTACAGTCCTGCAAAATAAGAGAACACATTACATGATGGCCAGCGGCCATATTCCTGCGATTTGTGTGACAAGTCATTCATCGATCAGCATAACCTTTAGACCCGTCAGCGTACGCACAGTGGTAAAAAGCTATATTCCTGTGATGTAACAAATCATTCTGTTTTCAGGGTAATCTGAAAAAAACATCTGCTCATCCACAGTGGATCATGTTAAAACCTCTATATAATATTAAAGAATAACTACAGAATAAACTTTATATACTATAATCAATAAACTGAATGTTTATTTAAATTCTCATTCATCAAAACCAAAAGCAGATAAAATATTTTCAGACACACTGTGACCAAGAGATGGACTTTCATCATCTGAGCTTGAACTGTCATTCAGTTCAAGAGGAGGTTCACCATCATCAGTCTCTTTGTCATTCCCATAGAAACTCTTGCAGTCATATCTTAACTCTACTGCAGCAGTGTTACATGAAGGATTTGGGTCACTAAAGTTGCCAATTATTTCGTATGTTTTAGACACTTCAATTTCCTTTTTAAGAATTAATTCTTTTAGATCGGTAGATGTGTTATGTTCAGATCTTTGTCCAACTTCTATAACAGCAAACTGTGAAGATCTACCCACTATTTTCAACATTTGCTCAACATTTTCCAGTGATAATCTAGCAATTTTTTTGTTACAGATAATTGTCAAAGTAGCACCTCCATGAACATCATGCAACATCTTCCTTGTGTCTCCTTGGACATTAGTTGATTTAACAGGTGACTCAGAATCAGTCTCTGGTGCAGACTCCTCAGGTTTCGTTTCAGCGTCCTCAGCGATTTCCAACATTTCAACGGAATGGGGGCCAAACTCTTACCATTGTTTCTATGCTTCTGCTGGGGTAGACCACATGCTTAATGGGTTCCAAAGAAGAGACTACTGACTTTAAAATTCCCTTTACCTCCACTACTTGGCAAGGATCTGCCTCTTGTTCGGAGCCTACGTGCTCCACCTTGGCATTACTGGTCACAAGTGTGTTCGTTGACACTTGAGAGAAGAGTATACTGTCCTTTGCCAAGCAAAATGTATCCATTTCATCTGCATCTTGAGAAGAATGTGCAGGAGATTCTAATGTTTTCACAATATCCCCTTGGTTTCGATCTGCAATAACTTGAGTTTCAGTTGCTATGCTACTTTTATCTTTTTCTTCTCCTTTATTTATAATTATTCCATCTGTTTCAGGTAATTCCACTGTTCTTATTTCATCTTGTACTGCACTCACAAAATATCTGTGCTGAGTATCGTCATAAATGACAATTTCCGGATACTGCCTTACTTCTGCTGGTGGTTCAGATTCCATTCGTTCCTCAGGTTTTTCTGGTGTGTTCCCTACAAGAGGTCTACTTGCTCCTTCACACTGAATTTTTCTAACTTCATCTTCGTCTAATAAATCTTCAAATACAGGATTCAGATAGCCCATACATACCTGTTCTACTGCATCATGTTCAATAAATTCTAACATAAACTAGAAACGTAGAGAAACAGGACATATTTATAAGCATAAAAATTCAAAATAGCATACACAATCTGCATAACACCTTTAATCTACAAAGATCCTAACGACGCATAATAAAACAGCAAGATTTTTGAAATTACAGACCAAACTACTTGGGGTCTTAACAATGCTAGTACCTGGAAATGTCATTAAATTCAAGAAAGCTAGATGTTACATACCATAAGTTTATATTTCAACTTATATAATTTGTACATAAGCTCAAATTATCTCTATCAAAATATCTCTTATGACAAACATAGTTCATACAAAGCCCATGCAATGGATCCACACATGTAAATGAATTAATGCTCAATCATATCTTTGTTGTAACAATTACTATACATTTAGTATTTACTGCCTTAAGATCACCTGGTATAGTAAAATTTCATAAATGTCTGACTGAATAAAGCTGTGCAAACAGTTTATCATTAATAGTTTCAATATTTTAATATTTTCCGTCAAATCACAATTTTAATAAGATAATAAAATATAAAATATTTAAAATATCGTTTCACGTTCCGCATCGAATTTCAGTATTAAACCTCGACCCGACACAGTAATACCTCTAGATGTCTTCCGCTAGACACGTCATATCTCTATCAACTCATCACCGACTAATATTGAACATCAGATGAACCACGCCACATAAAAAACAATACCTTCGTTCTAATATATAAGAGTAATCTGATAACATTTTCAATAAACTGCATAACATTGTAAATGATTGTAATTCGAGTTTTAGATTTACCAATCTAATTTATACCTGCGGACGGTTAAATATAACCGAAACATGTCGTAAGAGACGTTCCAATTTTTAAATCGATCATTCGATGCGGAACGTGAAATGATATTTTAAATATTTTATATTTTATTATCTTATTAAAATTGTGATTTGACGGAAAATATTAAAATATTAACCTAAATCACAATATGACGCAAATATACTACCTTATTAATAGTTTTATTAAATAATGGAACTGTTCTTATCAGATCACTACAGTTCATACGCTAACCAAAGATCCTGATTGTATCCTCCAAGTGTGGTTACAAATGCAACAATCAGTGAGGAAAAGGTTAAGCTTGCGACCCTTTAAAGGCAACCTCACAATTCATTCTGACCCGCAATTTCAAAACCACTGGACCAGAGCATGTATTGTTACAGAAACAAAAATTTAGGATTTTGAAACCTAAAGAATGAAGCTTCATACATAATGTGCAATTACATACAGTAATACTCTTAAACCAGAGAAGAGCTGTACCAACTAATACATCCTCGATGTCAACATTCATCTACAAATAATGCTATAATGGAGGCAGCAGTCATTAATTCAAAATCACAATGAGAAAAGACCTGATTGCAATGTACTGTTAAATGCAGCAACATTACGTTTGGTCCCTAAAGTCTTGGCTAGCTCCTAAAATTGTAATGAATTTTACCAACACTGACAATAACAAACTGTAATCAAAATCTAACTGACTAACTAACTAACTAGATGGCTTAAGGAACCCGAAGGTTCATCACCGAATTAACCAAAGCCCTGTCCTGGGCCAACAAAATCCAGTCTCCTTCAACTCCTCCCATAGATCCTGTCTGACATTATCCTCCCATCTACGTCTAGGTCTCCCCAGCGGTCTCTTCCCTTCAGGTTTCCCAACCAATACCCGGTGCACACATCTTGCCCCATCCATGCGTGCTACATGCCCGGCCCATCTCAATCTTCTCGACTTAATCACCCTGGCAATACTGGGGGAGCAGTACAGATTTTTAAGCTCGTCACTGTGCAGTTTTCTCCACGCCCCATCGTCTTCCCTCTTAGGCCCAAATATCCTCCTCAACACCCGATTAATCAAAATCTACCTGTAAGTATATAAGCAATGCATTGATTTTACCAAATTGTATAAATACAAAACATAACATTTAGCCTCCTACTTATTAACAATGACATACAAATTAATGTGAGAAAATTAACATCATATTATTCTGAGTTATCAGAGTAGCAAAAGGTCTTTTTACACAAAAGTCATTAAAAGTTTTAATATTATTCAAACTGACCTAAACAAGATAGACAACAGGTAAAAGCCAAGAAGAAATTCATTTTTGCTGCTACCTACACAAATATCCATGGACGTCCAAAGTCTACGAAGGCAGAAAAGTTCAGTATTTGCTGGATTCAAACGTATTAGTATTATAGCGCACACATTTTCACACGCAACGTATCTTCAAAACTGATTTAGTTCTTAGATTTGTGGGTAAAATAATTGAAAAAGACAACAGTACACTGAAATATTTACAATTAAAATCTTACCAGTTACCAAAATAATGCAAATCAGAGTGAATTATTGTAAAACCAAATAAAACCATTTTGAAACTAATGTTAACATAATTATTATTATTTATCCCATAAAAAAATCATACAAAGTTTACCTGTACATATCATATGCAAAATATAATGGGGCTATACACACCTCAAAAGTCTCTTTGGAAATGGTGAAGGTTTAAATTCTACATCATAATGAATGGCAATTTTGTTCCGAAGCGTTGACAAGTCCAGTTTTTCTTCCTTTAGTCCCACAACCTGTCCTATTTGGGATCTTTAATGTCTCAATTCCTTTAGTTACAGCTGCAACATCAGCGTCTCCAGTCTGTTGCCTTACGGTGCCTGCGATTTCATCAATGAACAACAAAATACATTTTAAATTTATAAATATTCTTTATTCAAGAAAATAAGAACTGAGATCATTTCAAACCATTTCGTAACTTATCATTTGAGCTGGAAAAGTACAGTTAAGTTAAAAAATTATTTTAAAATTAAATTTCCAACACAAAAATTTAATTTCAAAGTTATCGATCAACGACCTTCCTGAGCACGATATCAGAATTTTTGTAATGAAAATAAATATTTGCATATGGACACAAAGTAAAATATACTTCAGGCCACTGACATTTTCTGACTTTGTAATATGAAGTGTCTCGGAGTGTGGGTAAACAATTAATTTTACTCACATTCCAGAGGCAATTGGAAATTGCAAAGGCTTGTCTTATTTTATGTAACAATGCTCTAAGAATTGCATAGCTGTGAGGATTGTGTATTGAGCCACAAATTTAACCAACTAGCTTCTATTACATTTTTCAGGACAGTACACACCTTGCATACAGGACAAACAGGCTTCCATCATCACCACTGTCTCACAACAGTGTCATATTACCTGGTATCCGTCCATAATCTATTTATATTATATTTGCAATTATTTGTCTCAAATTTATTGCTTAGAATGCACACCTGGATATTCAGAGCCTGAATTATAAATATTTATACAATTTTTAACGCTGAATGCAGTGTCGTCCGTTATCTCAACACACGCATTCAACTACATTATTCTTCTTAACGTCGTGTGAAACACCTTTGGTATTTTATGTATCGCTATTTACCAAGACATAAGACTGTTTTTGTTGTCTCACAAAATTATGTTACACAAATTATTAAATTCTTACATCCAAATCTTGAGACTGCGATGTTCTGTCTGTTGTGCAGATGGTACTTTGCGTTCTTTGCAAAAACTAGCAATATTCCAAGGGAGACTGCTAATATTTCAAGATAGCAACTCCATCACATGTGAAGAAATAATTTTAGAAGGCGCAAGGCTTGCTTGGTATGTTGGCGGTAGCATAGCTGCTGGTAGGGCCTCCCTACCCAGATTGGTCGAGGGGGGAGAGGTCAGACTAAGACAGGTACTCAGGTCCTCCAGGTTGGGGGTTGCACTTTAAAAAGGAAGATGATTTTAAACCTCAATCAAAGCCTCGGACAGACGGACCTAACAGAGGATAGGACCAAATGAAAGAGGAGGATTGAGGAGGCCATGGACGGAATATGGACCGGAGAGCCATAGAAGAGGAGCGAGGCTTGCTTAGAAGCAAGAGGTCAGCTCATTGAGACTCCTCTATCAAATAAGGTAAGCTGCAGTGCTTAGGGAGGTGATAAATCTACCGTCCTTCTAGTAGAACCTTGAGCACGCATCAAATTGATGAACCATGAACACAAGTCGTGTTAAAGCTCGGTCCGTCTGCTCAGCAGTAGTTTCTTCCGTGTACGTTTTGGTAGAGATTGTTTCGTATGAATATATATTGATTCAATATGAATACAATATTGCATGTAACAGATTCTGTGTATTACCTGGCAATTGAAAATAGTTGAATACTTAGTTGGAAGGCCATTGTATTGTCTTGCTCTGTCTGTGGCAACTGCAGGTACTTAAAAGGAACAATGTTGTCCATTGATGTAACAACGCCTGTCTGGAACATAACAAGAAATATCCAGTTGAAGCACAACCAGTCACAGTCACTCTGTTAATGCTAGCACACGCCCACCAACTAGGTAATTACTTAGACTTCCTGGTTAGAACAATAATGAGATATAATACTGAAGTGGATATTAAGAAATATGACTAAAAGCAGCTCACACGAGATTTGCTAGACACATGTCGGAGGCCATCTCAAAGGAATACTTACAAATTAAGATACTCATCACTTACTACACCTCAATCAAAGCCTCGGACAGATGGACCTAACAGAGGACCGAATGGAAGAGGAGAATCGAGGCGGCCACGGACCGAATACAGACCGGAGAGCCAACAAATTTATGGACAAGGTGGAAGATTACTAAAGATAACTATGACATCACCTGAAAACAAATAATGAAGCTTGCATACCAACATTTACTTTCAACTAAACATAAAATCCATATAACTGCAAAATCGTGTTTTCAAGATATTCGGGAACAATAACGAATTACTGATGCAGGTTTCCAACACTGGTCCTGTCTTCAACTCCATCGTGGCCAGCAAGCAGATACATCAATCGCACAAGAACATTAAGTTTTCGTTTCAAAGGCTCTGTGATATTATTTAAACACCAAAAGGGTTCTTCAGCACTAAAAAAGTTTGAGAACCACTGGTATGGAGCATCACTTCTTGCCTCCTCTTCAGTCACGACAGCCTCCCTCTTGACGTTTCCCGAGTTCCATGTCTTCTCTATCATCTACCTTTCTTCCACCTTTCTGTAATACGTAGCATGCATACAATGCGTAACCATGGTCCCCGTCAGCTGAGTATATAACAGAAATAAGCTTACTATGCGTTATTTTTTAAAAAGGGCTTCAAATTCACACTATACGTTCCTTGCTTGGCTTATGCTGTGAAGCGTACATGGGATGTACATAATATAAATTGTAATTATAGTAACACAACAGGTATGACGGGACGCCTCTGTAGGCTTGCAGCAAAAACAGAATGGTGCGAGTAAATTTTAAAGGATTCTGAAGCTGGATTACTAAATTCTCTGTTCTTTCGAATGCCAGAAGATGGACGTCGGTAGTCTGTCAGTAAATATCCTCCGTGACATTATCGTGGACAGAAACAGAAAGCTATTCCTTATGCTGACAGTGGTTTACTAATGAATTTCAATTTTAAATTAGTTACACACAAATTTATAACACTGCTTACTGGGCACGCAATACTTGTCTGTTGTGCGTGACTAGAACAAGTGTATTTTCATTCAATCTTATGTAAAGGATTCTTACTAAAGCTTAATACCATGACACAAATTTTTACTATATTATTATTATTATTATTATTCAGTGTTCTGTCTTACGACAGGTCCATTGCTCTGCCCAAAAAGAGCTCTCCAGTTTTCCCTATTCTCGGCTTCTCGCTGTAATTCCTGGAACTTCATCTTCTTTCCTTGTTTCAGATCGTCGGTTAGCTGTATCAGTCTTCTTCCCAGTCCTCGCTTTCCTTCAACTTGGCCTTCGATGATATCACATTACATAACTAAAACTGCCAGTATGCTTCCTATTATATTTGTCTTACTGAACATAAAAACACATCAGAATCTTTCTGATAGAAACAACTTTTTCATTTTAGAGTGGAAAACTGCCTACAGTGAGAACAAAACTTTTGTTTATATTACGTGCGCTATCACACCTTCAATTGTGTTCCAAGCAACATCACTACAGGAAAAATTGATAAATAGTTGGTTTCTGCTACAGTTTTTATTCCTTTAGTCCCACAACCTGTCCTATTTGGGATCTTTAATGTCCGAATTCCTTTAGTTATAGCTGCAACATCAGCATCTCCAGTCTGTTGCTTTACAGTGCCTGCAAGTTCATCAATGAACAACATCCTTTAGTTTAGTCCTAATAAGGATCTATGGAATGTAAATAAACTCTACTCCCTAACATACCTGAATACTGCATTTCCTTATCCAAGTCACAAACATTCCAGGTGCTTCATTCTGTCTGGTTCTTCACATCTCCAACTCCACCTAAGCTGGTTCCCCATCACACACACAACTGATCTTCTGAAACACTAATATTCAGATAACTTGGTCTGCCATCTCTTGGTAATATTACTCCACGATATATGCATAAAAGAGGGGAGATACAGTTCACGAGGCAGTTGCCATTCAGCACATCCTCTTCAGTATTAATCCTCTGATCTCAAACTCCTCTTTGATACAGACAAGGCATTCACACCAAAATTATAACTGTACACATCCTCGGAGAGCAACTAGACGCACGAGGGACTGAGGTCTTCCTAATGGCCTTATGAGGCATCTTATCAACACCCGATACCTCGTCACTAAGAACTTAAAGTGTGCCACATCAACATTATTCCATCCTGTCACTCTACCTACTTACTTTTACTTTGTTCATTGCAGCAAGTTCTTACACAACTATAAATCATCAGCTACTGCATTTCCACAAGCAGTCACAGACGTAATTTTTCCTATAGAGGCACTCTACATCATAATCAATTGGCCAACTAAGCCGACCTTCAACGCAATCGAATTAGTTCTTACTTTACGTCCTCCACACAAGGGAAAGATGACACACATAAATTCAACACAAACTCAAATAACATAACATTAACTTGCACGCTCTCGCAATATATTACAGAAGAAATGCAGTGGACAGAAGAGATACACAATACTTACGCCATTATCTCGTACGCAGGGATGGCAACATCTGAGAAGCAGCGAACAAATCCCGGGATCGCGGGAGAATGAGGGATATTCGATGATCATTCTTTGCGTACTGTAACAGACTCTGCTGCCATCTACCGATCTCGGATCTGAAGTAGATCTACGTCGAAGCACACTCCATTGCACTGCTGTTTGAAATGCTGCCTGAAATACCACTCCACAAATTGTAAAGCCGTCAGCAGCAACGGGATTGCTGAATATTTTATTCGTGACGGTTTCTCCTCTAGACTCTGCTGAAAATAATCAAATAAATAACATTAAAAGACAATTATAGTTCTTACAGGATTTACCATTTAATTGTTTGGAATTAGATGCGGTATTTATATAACACTAAGCCAAAATGAGTGTTCAGTTTCACGGTGTTTTTTTTTTAGTTATGTGCACTTTTACGTACTGGACACATCTGGATGGAACTAAAACTCTACTCAGTAACTGTGGAGAAGAAGTCTTCTCAAAAAGTCATCAGTTATTTTACTGATGTAGAAAATTAACCTTTCCCTTGCTAACAAACTCCTTACATCAGCAACTGGTAATTTAGTAAGTAGACTTACGACATATGACAGTCTCAATGCAACCCACCAGCTACAATAAAACATCACACACAATACATTTATAATATTTACAAATTATTCAAATTAATTAAAATCACGCTTTAATAGAAAACTTGGGTAGGACAAGAAACGGAACAAAACCACAATTACAAAATCAATATCTACCGCGCAATATCCCAGAAGACAGCCATCTTCACACACATCACCATAAGAACCTGAAATGAAACCCGATGCCAAAACTGACTGACAAAATATGATGCAGGCGTACCATGAACTGATCCCACATAAATTATTGTTCCCAATAGTAACTCTCTATATACCTTTCATATTATCTGTCTCCTTATGACATATACTCAAGAGGAAGCTAACTCAATTCTTCAATAAGTAACAGAACATACTCATGCATCCATGCATGAGTATGTGTTTGTATGCACCAACTTACCAGTATCTCTCCTAATGGGCTTTAATCGGAGACATTTGGATGCTGCTTTTGTGTTTAGTTTGATGTGGGCGATGCGGACACTGGAACTGAGAATATGCCTCACCATGTTCTTCTCGTATCGGTAACTCTCGCCACGTCATACGCCGAAATGCCTCGTCTGCCATGATACATCACCTCCTGACCATCAACAGCTACTCGGCAAACAATGGCAGTTGAAAATCAATATCAGTAGCCCTAAGGTGCCTTTCCATGGTAAAACTCTCTGTCAGAATGCTAAAGTTTGCTTTCTTTAAATTCTGTAACACACAATGGAATAGTTCTGTTAGCAAACTGTTCTATTTTTGTATTCCGATATGTGGTGAAACTTCCGTCATCTGTTCGCACAATAAAATAACTCTTAAGAATGAAAAAAAATTAGTGAGAAAGCCAGATAAAGCAAATCTTCACCCACATTTGGTCCATAGTTCATACGTCTCATACTATTAGCCTTCCAGCAGACGTTCTGTAATTCTTGGGAAGTAAAATCTCCTCTTCAATATATCTACAAGAAGTATATATATCTCACTTCAATACTATGATTAAATTTACTTTAAGGAAATAATTTGTTAACACCAAAATTAAAGTATTATTAGAAAACTCATCTGGTGTATTGGGAGTACACCTAAAGCACACTAGTGAAAATGTATTCCAGTCTGGAGAGGAAGGCAGTAAGTTCTTCAGAAAAACTGCAAGTTCCTTGCAAAATGGTGTTTCAATACACATAACAAATACAATTATGTAAACTTATTTCATTCCTCTTAATCATTCTGCCAATTCTCACTAAACATTGTCAATATAATCTTCACAACTGATAAAGAATCATTAAAAATGAAGAAAAAAATATTAAATAACTTAGTGAAGGAAGCCACTGAGAACAGAGAAAACTGAAGGCATTTCCATATTTTGTCAATTACTTAAAACACTGTCAGAATCTCAGACTATAACACCAAATGATAAAATTATTAATGAACAAAGAATTTGACGAGACGTCCATGGAAGCGATCATGGCGTAACTGAAGGTACATATTTTTTAAAAAAAAAATCTTGTATCCAACATAAAAATAAACCATTTGTGAACGTTATCCTTTTTGTAATACGACCAGACGTCTACAACATAATACACTACATTAACTCTTATAACCATCAATATGCGTAAGAAAACAGCATTCTACTTGACAGAAATAAGAACTATATAGAACAAAAGGCTTCCAGTGATAATGTGTGAGGGTGTCTCGAGAGTCGAAGCTTCTGAACCACCAAAGTTATTTCCGTCTCATCGGATAACTAAAGGAGCGCAAATGACTGGTCAGTGATTTCTTTCACAATGGGATAGTTGCCTTGGTGTTACGGTGAGACACGATTAAACATCTGCGATGACTACGTAACATATACCAAAGTCTTCTTATGCATATTTCTATAACCTGGTAATCACAGCGTCTCAATGGATTTATGGATGAGTAACTGGAAAATAAAATTCTTTCATGTAAGAATAACGAGAATTTCTTTCAAAGGTACCACATTTGTAACACACAAGTTTAATACCATCAATAATCTTTGTAAATAATAAGATGATGGACCACGTACAATTAAGTTTATAAAATGTATTCTCCCATTTTCCTACCAGTGTGACAGATTCTGTAAGCCTCCTATGTGACTAATGCTTAAAAATTACTTTTCTGTTATTTATTATTTAATTTTAATAAAATGTGTGTGTGTTTCGTTTAATAAATTACACTATCACACAATATATTTTTCGGTGTGCTATGTTCTGTTTCATAAATCATAAAGGTCTCTTGTGATCGTTATGAAATTTTAAAGAAGCAGCTCAGTTGTTTTTTTTTAAAAATATGCAGCTTGGCAATAAGAGTTTAAAATATGATGAATCAAAAACATTTATAACAGGAACACACTGTCATCAGAACAATACAAGCATACATCACAAGAAACAGAAATATATGTATCTGTAAATATATATCTTCACATGACTTAAATTTACATTCAAAATATACTAAGTCTTGGTTGTTGCACACAATTATGAATTTAATTTGCTATATTTTGTAGTAGTTAAATGATTTCTATGTTCTAACCGCAGGGGGGCAGCCTGGAAACTGAAACTGAGGCTCCTGATTTGATCCAGACAGCCATTTGTCTTTTTTTCATTTCCAGAGAGAATAAGTGACTCAGCTCATCAGCCAATGGCATCTTTTAGTTTGAAAACCAAAGGTTATCAACAACAATATATTTTATCAGTCCTAGGTACTAACAATCCAACGGTAAATCACTCATCACAATTACCAAAAGTCAAATATAATTGTGATTTCTATGGGTATCCAGTGCATTCTGTTAATCTAGTCCTTATCACAAGGACAGTAAAAGCATTCCTGTGAGAGTACTGTCACAAACAAATAAAACCACACTGCGATTAATATTTTCATTAAAGGCACTGTTATCTGAAAAACAGTAAACTCCTGTACAAAACACTGAACTAAACTGAAGTTTGAAGGCTTTCACCTTGTTAAGGCTTGTGTTTATCATTTCTGGGGAAAGGACTGCGGCGTGCTAGGATGAGTTGACAGAGTTCTGGAGAAACTGGAAGTCTCCATCTCTCCTCATATTTTAGGGTTATGTATTATAAAGTGACATTAGAAATTATAATTAATGAATTAAAAGTCTGTATATTTTTTTTTAAATTCTGAAATGTGCCAATGAAGAGTTTATGAAGACTGAAAAAAAAGTAAACTGACACCAGAAGAAAGATTACTGTCAAACAAAATTCTAGACTAAAATGTGTCAACTCGTAACATGAAATGTAGGCCAGGTAATACTTCATAAGTCCTTGCGCACTTTTAAATTACAATAACTTTTAACAGAAGATGAGGGCACAATTAACGCAGTTTATTCTGTCTCCCCAAATAGTTTCAGAGTTCTAAAATAAAGACATTTTGTTTACTACAATATCTGATCTTTTGAAAACCACTTCCTTCAAATCTCTCTTATTTAAATTCCATATATAATGGATACAAAAATTGCAGCCAAGTGATTAGCAATCGTGCTTCAAATTTGGGAGGTCCAAGGTCCAGATCTTGGTCTGAGACTGGTTATCCTAACTGAGACTTGCATACCTCATCCATCTGTCCAATTCATTATTCATTAGTACTGAATTGTCATTAAAGCCTTGAAATCTTCTACTTTCAACATAAAATTATGGCACTGTAACTTTAAATGAGTGGCCACCTTGCATGACCAAACAATGTACTTGTAATAGCGACTCAAATAAACCCACAATGAAAATTCTATCTCTATATTGAAGTCACACAGCTTCTGCTACAGACTTAGCATATAAATACCCTGAGGCAGTAACGAAATATTAAATTCTGATGCTACAGAACAAATTTAAATAATTTAAAGGAAGAGAACTTACCTTCCCCCTTGACTTCATTCGTCTTCTTTGATTTGGATACATTTTCTGGGACAATCCCAGACTCTTCGGTTGATTTTATCTCTGGAGTTGCAATAACTTTCACAACTGGAACAGCTTTCTCCTCTGGGCTTCTTGTAAAATTAAGGACGACAAATTTATTTGTAGTATTCACAGTTTACAATTCTAAATGAGTCAGTAGGGAATTCAGTCACAAGGTAGCAAATAAATAACTTGATTTATTTAGAATAAAACCCAACAGAAAGACAGTTCACTTAAGGCAGAATTTGGTCATAAAAGCTTCGAAGTAAGGTTTCATAACACTGGAAATTGTCATAATAACTTTAAGGGGAAGGTAACAAACCACAACTAGCATAACTTAAGTTGAAAAGGTGAAAGCTTTTCCTTCACCTCTGTTCCTGACCTATGCAATGTTCATGTCTCCAGTACAACCTACAATAACCAATACGTTCTGTGTTTTAAATTCAAACTATAACACAATAAATTTCACTGTAATATTCTAGACATATTTTGTCAACACATACAAACTTTATGTAGTACTGCCAATTCTGTTACAAAAAATTCCAGTTCCAGGACAGATTTCGTGTACCTCACACAAGATTTAATTCATCCTGTACATACGTAACTATATATTATACAATGATATGTATAATCATTTTAGAATTAACACTCAAAATATGAATGTTTATTTCGTACGTAAGGCCACCACCCACTGTGACCAACGTGGTAAACGAAGGCATGTATACTTTAGGGATAATGTCTCACTAAGTGAAATATTGCAAGTCAAGATATTGAGTTATATGAATTTCAGATATTCCACTGTGCCTATAACTGCTAGAAAATGTTTAGTTTGTGAAAGAGTTGCATTGAAACATTAGTTAAAATGAAAGGAACTTCCATGCTTGAATGTTGGTAATGAAAGTAAATCGACAATCTGACCGTATAATAAAGCGTGTTATTAAGACATATGTTTTCACATTATAAAAAACATACATGTTACAGTACTTAAATTCTATCAGTGTGATATTGAGAATATTTGCCGAATTAAGGAACAATAGTTTCAAATTTCACTACGGTTTTAGTTCCGTTCAAAATGGCTGCCTGTGTTTATTGATGAGAATAATGTCGTCGTAAACTGATTGATATTATTTAGTACGTTACATTTGAAGAATGTTATTGTTATTCTTTTAGGTAACGATGCAAAGGACTTTTAAACCAAAGAAATGTTTATTGTGAGGGCTCTCAGCGACCAAGATATAAAGTTGCCGCACCACTACCAGTTGAAACGTGCTTGGTAAGTTGCTGGTACTGTTTCGAATTATATTAACAAAATTTATTTAAAAACACTTTGATTGAACACAGTAAGTGGCGGTTATACTGTAAGTAGTTTTGCATTGCATGTGATTGAATAGTTGATATCTTTATGTCAAGTTTTCATTAATTGTAGTAGCTCTTAATCTTGGTTAATTTTCCTGATTAATTGTCATAACCTTACATTGTAGATACGAAACGAACTGAAAGGTGCAGGTCAGGATGCCCCTAATCCATCATCTGCCTTGCCATTACCAAAGAATGATGAAGCCAATATCATTACAGCAGAGAAATACTTTCTTCCATTTGAGTTGGCATGTCAGAGCAGATTGTCTTCAGGTACATAACTTGTTACTGAACTTGTGTGTTTTGCAAAGTACAGATTTTATTCTCATGCTACATACATTTGTAAATCAAACTTATTCATTTCAGAAACTCATAGCTTATGGACATTTAGCTGGAAATATTCCTGTCTCAGCTACTCCAGTAAATATCTTAAGTGTATGTTTCAGTGGCCCACAAACAGATGAAGGGGTTCAGTTACAAATGATAAAGGTAATAGAATTTATAAATTAAATAAATGTTTAAGTGTTGTGATCCATAACTGATGATCACTCATTGCCCTGATTATGGAAGCATAAGGAAAATATTGAGAAATATAGTTGTATTTACCATAGTAGAAATATACATTGTACAGTGTTGCCAGTTGTGTTCTTTTTCAATATTTTAACATTTATACGATGTTATACCTGTACCATAAACGCAACCTAGGAGTCAGTTACATCTTCTTGTTCTTCCTTAAGTCATCTCCACGCTTGTGGATAGTTCGATAGGATTTTATTGTATAATAGAACTTGGTTATATATCATGTCACAGTAGCTGCTGGAGTTATTCTTAATTGTTTCAGATGAAGACTAGGGAAATGCTGTAATGATTTAGTACATCATTTGATGAATCAAATTGTGTTATGTCAGCATATGAATACTGATAATAAGCTAATTTCAAGTTTGGGTGAGAAAGTGAGAGTTGGCGATGACCTAATTTTGGTTTCTGTAGCTACAGAGCGATGTCTCGTAAGTCATTTTACAGTAGATCTTCTGTGACCATTTCTGTTGTATTTTGATGACTAATAATCAAACTGCCTTTTGAAACAACTGACACAGGATGTGATTTATATGCTACGAATCACATTAATCGATGGATATGATCCCCAATGCGGGGAATTGAACCTGACGATGGCCACATTGGGCTGAAAATGCTGTTCTAGAGAAATTACATTGAACTGAGTGTGTGAAAAGTGAGAAAGAAGGAAAACCAAGGAGTGAAATTTCATCAACACTTGTTTCTTTATAGAGCTGAGAAGTCATAAATGAAATCATTTTATAAATACAAATCAAGGAGTGATTTGCTGGGAACAAGAAACTGTCTTCACACTTGTCAGTAGTTACCAGAGCAGGATATAGGTTGCAGCACTCGCCTTGTCCATTAATAAGACCTTCGTTTCTTTGTAACGAGTTTAATGACGCACTCGTGGCTTCAGAACTATCCATATGGTCTTGTGTAATAACCCTGTAGTTAAGAGAGTCTTGGCTTACTTCAAGTCTGTTTCTATTAGGCCTCCAGCGTGGTTATTCAGAAGATGCTGTGTTGAAGCAGATGAACTTATAATGAATGGACCATCACCAGAACCTTCTGCAAGCAAACTGAAGCATAAACCGTCCGGACGTCCGAGGAGAGGCTCGCTCTCACGGAACGTCACATACGACAAACTGGAAAATGCACAAATGAATGGTACGTTAGAACGAGGTAGGTATTCGTGGTTGTTCTGAAAATAATTAAGAATTTGTTATTAAACGTGGTTAAATTACTTTTGCATTTGCAAAGGCAGTTGACTGAATTTCGCACTTACTGCATATATTATCTGATTGAAAAGTATTTGTTGTAACACAAAATGAAATTATATTATATTACTTTGATGATGTGATGTCTCAGAACAGTACGAGCACATAAAGACATGTTTTAATTTGAAGAATGTGGAACTGCCTTTTGTAGCATGTTTAATATCAAACATATTTCCAGTATGGCACGGTCATAGGCCGAAAGATTGAAAATTTAAATTTATATGCTTTATGATGTTAAGAGAACTCATGTGGTCATTTTATATAAAAAATATTATTTGTAACTAATTGAATTTATTTTAAAAATTTGTTTTTATTTACATAGTTACTGCACACAACATATATTAATAATATTTGACTGATGCATTTTAAAAAATATTTAACCATTGATATTATTGCTTTTGTTGATTCCTGTTTTTCACATCTTTTATTGTTATTTGGCTCTTAATAAGAACTGTTCAAAAAATGTATTTTGGTGATATTTCATATGCGAAATTGTTACTTATTTACCATAATAGGTTTCTGTTCTTTGTTAAACAAATGTGTTTTGTCCTTTTTCATCTGGGTTTTACAACGGTGTACGAGGTTTGACTGTTTTGAAAGTAGGGAAGTCGGTTCAAGCTCTCGTGGCAGTTCGTTCTTAATCTGATCTTCTTTTGTGGTGATGTAACATCTTTAAGACAAAGTAACTGCTTACGGTTTGAATTGAACAGACCGGTTTCCACTGTTGGATGTACTTGTAATGTAAGTCTTCTGGGTTGTGACACCGTGTAGTCTTATAAGTAATTAATAATGTCCCAGGGGAGCATATCACTTGTTAAAGATGGAATTCATACACATTTCTGCTCAGAAGGTGGAGGTGCTATGTTCCTCTGAACCCCTGTAAGGCTATATGATTTTATAACCAGATGACTGCATTCCACATCTTTAATACCATGAGAATCTGAAATCTAGGCTGTGCTGTATCAACGAGCGTCTTGAGGAAGTAGCTTTAGTTTGGAGTTGGAGATGTTAAGAATCTCCAAAATACTATCAATGCTCCCTGCATCCATGCAGTTACATTGTCCAGAAAGGGGACCTAAATTGTTAGAAAATAATTATATAATTATATTTTGTTTATTTGAAACATGTTTTAGTACTGAATGTCATTGACACGTATGGTCTAATGGGTGCACAAAAGCAATGTAATTCGTCAATGGAACACGTGAATTTTGCTGCCATAGATTATGCATGTTTTCAAGTATGCTATACCTACAACACAATACATGGCTTATTTTATAGAGAATAATAATAATTTGTGCCTGAGATTTGAGTTTTTCATGGCAATGAAGATGGCAGTCATTGTCATAATTTGCATGAAAGTGTGTTAGAAGCCCACAATAATTAAATGTTATATTGTTACTAAAACGTGCTATTAAACATTAAGAGAATGCTTAAAATATTCTCAGAGAAATAATTTGGTTCACATGAAACAATGTTTATATGATAGCTGGGAATATTGTACAATGACATGACTGTCTCTCTGTGGGACTGTGGCTATTAACTGGACCATTGGCCAACCCCAGATGATACATGAATGAAAATGGAGCGTCAGTGAAATGATATTTGCAGGTAAAAACTGGAAAACTCAGGGAAAAACAAGTCCGAATGCAAATTTGTCCCCCACAAATCCCATATAGGCTGCCCTGGGCATGAACGTGAGCTTTACTGGTGAGAAGTCAGTGAATTATCACCTGTGCCCTGCCATGCCCGTCTCGGTATCTGCCTTACGTGTTGCATCCAGCATCTCGGCTTATAGAGACCGTGTGAGGCACAGACCGCGTTTGTTAGAGTCACAGTACATCAGACACAGTCCGACGGCGATCTGTCCTGCATGGCATCAGGTGGGGTGAAATTTGAAAAAAAAATTGAAATTTCTTCAAAATTTTCGAAAAATCAAAAAACGCTGGAAATTGTCCAAAGAGCGCACAAAACCGAAAATTTTTGAAAAATTCCACTTTCAAATTTTTTTCAAAAATTTCAAAATTTTTGGGTTTTGTGCGCTTTTCAGACAATTTCCATCGTTTTTTGATTTTTCGAAAATTTTTAAAAATTTTAAATTTTTTAAAAAAATCAAAAAACGCACAAAACCAAAATTTTTTGAAAAATTCCACTTTCAAATTTTTTTCAAAAATTTTGGGTTTTTTGCGCTTTTCAGACAATTACCATCGTTTCTTGATTTTTCGAAAATTTTGAAATTTTTTTCAAAACTCTCACCAAGGGATGCATGCCAACCTCGGCGAATGCCTCACTATGTCTCTGCCGGACTCGTCCTCGATCCGTGTCTACTGCTTTCTGTCGCACATTTTGCAACATCTCACAGTTAGAACATCTCGTAGAATAACCTGTCTTGACTGTGACCTATGTAGCAGGTACTTCGAGAGCAACATTGACAAGTTTATTTGGTTCAGGATGTCTATTTCTTGTCCACCAATATTTCTGAATCTTGTCATTGCTTTTCGATAGGAAGGACAAAGTCAAGGAAATAAGAGCTGAAAGTAGAATTGACATGTAATTGGAACTGTCGAATTATTTTAAAATATAAATTTTATCATAGATTCTTCTCTCGTGAACGTGATTCAAGCAATGGTCGTCTGAAGAAGGGAGGAACTCCCGAACCAGCTGTGGATGGAGACGTCAGTCCCGAGAGAAAACCAGTTGGCATGGGCCGCACTAGTAGACTACATGTGCGGACACCACGAGCGAGGGTCTCGCAGGTGAGCTTCTATACAATAAGGTTGTAATAAGAGGTACATGAAATATCCATTCGACTTCTATTTAATAAAAGGTTATGTTTTGGCTTCCTTATCCATCTTCAGGGCTTGTTACATTCAGTGTTTAATTTTGATATGACAGACTTTAAGACTTTTGTTCCTCTGTGCAGAAATTTCTCATGTACTGTCTCTAATTCTTTTGGCATTCTGCAGTTGGGGGCTAAGCTGCCCTCTTATTCAGTTGTGCCTTACTTCATATTCTGCTAATTTTATTTCAGTAATAAATATAAATTAATTAACGAGTAAACAAATTGCTTTCAGACGGACTTGAAAATTATTCCACCTACCATCCGAGACAGAAGTCCAAAGGTAATGTCTGTCCCAGCTGTCTCAGGAGTGGAATCTATTGGCAACGAGATATTCGACTCATCAACGAGTACTTCTATGGTGTAAGGATCTTCCCTGGACAGGACCCAACTCATGTGTACGTGGGCTGGGTAACAACGCAGTATCACTTCTTCAGCAAGGATTTCAATCAGAGTAGTGTCCGCAAGGCTTCTGTTATGATTGTGGATCACCATGACAGAATTATTGAAAGGTGACAACATAATCCTCTGTGTTCTAATTTTCTTGCCTCGTTCTGCAATAGCGATGGCTTACGTAACGTTACAAGTAACTATTTAAGTTTATTCCAATTAAAACTGAGCTCTTACGTATACGTAATTAAGTTTATGGTCTTTTGAATTTATAAACATTGGAATGCCTTTTTTAGCCTGATTTTCTTTTTTTATGTTATTATTACACCGTTTTAGTTCACATGTGTACATCCCACTAATTATTTTAGATTCATTTTGTGATATCACTAAATTTGGTATGTCTGTCGTGCAATTAAAAGCCGTACCACCTTTATACCCTCTAATTTCCCACAACCAGTAATGCCATCTTGGCTGCATTACAAACATATGAGGTGGGATTCATTTCCTCGTTCACAAGACTCCTCCTCATTGTTCACTGGTATTAATACTTTTTATCTTTGAAATTATGAAATTTGAAAGCAAACTATTAAGTTTTGTTACGATAGCATCGATCGTCAGAGTTGCTACGTGGTCCGAGCTGACGAACTCTACAATGAAGTAACTCATGATTCATCAGGCAAAGGGGCATCACAGGGAATGTTTGTTGGTTGCTTTGTTCACACAGCAGGGACAGGGAATTTAAATTACCATATTATAGGCTGCCGGCCTGACTTCATTCTGGGGTTAGTGGCTTGGTTAGGTTGCTAGGGCAACATGCAGCCAGCTGGATCATGTGTAAGAGAGGAATTATGGCTTGATACATTACTGTTACGTGCAGTCCGTGGCAATATCATGTGCTTTGGTACAGTGACAGTATTAACAGAAAGTTTGTTTTAACAATTAATAACAAAAAAGTAGATGTTTGATGTATTACAGTTTCACACTTACGATTTCCCTTCATTTCCATAACAAATAAGGACATTTATTATTTCAGTAGAGTTTATTTTAAGAAAATTTGGGCAAAGTATAAGTATGTTTAAAATTATGATTGGAAATTGCTCATTCTCATAATCTAATCTGAAATTATCAAAATCTAGCTTTATGTAGAGAAAGAAGGATTTTATTTCTCTTAGTAATGAAATTGTTTGGCGTATGATACTTCTTTAATGTTCCGACGTGTAGTGTTTTCTAGCGTAGTATAAAAAGTATAAAATGTTGGTCCATTTACAGTATTTTTCTCCCTTATTATGTGGTTTGGGGTGAGACATCCAGAAACAAAATGGTGTCCCGGTGAGGTTGCCAAGATTGCAGCAGAAATTAATTACGTTTTTTTTAAGGGAAATTGAAATATTTAATAAATTTTGTAACTATAACTCCCTTAACCTTTTAAGTGCTAGTTTAAATCTGTGTATCTCCAACTGGACCAATTTAAAACCAACAGTGTTATGCTATGCTGTGCATGTGTTTTGATAAAACAGCGTACGTCTCTTAAAAACCCATACAGGACGCTGAAGTAAAATACGCATTGATCGGGAAATTGTACTTTGTAACTTAGAACATTTCTCAAGATATTGTTCACAAGAATTCTTATAATTGGAAGGAATGTTACACGTATATTATGCTATTATTAGATTCATATTCTGAAAAAAATATTGTGAATTTATTGATGTGTTTAGTGGGAAATGTGAACGTACTGTGTAAACTTCTCTTCTCCTATGTTGTTTTGATAGATGGAACCTGAAACATCTTTGTGGAAGCGACGAGCATGGGGCATGTTATACCACACGTTAGGTTAGGTTAGGTGTATATACACTTGTTGCTTTTAAGAAGTATCAAGTTTTAAGTCACAATACCAATTTCAAGTGATTATTATTATTATTATTCAGTGTGCTGTCTTACGACAGGTCCATTGCTCTTCCCAAAAAGAGCTCTCCAGTTGTCCCTATTCTCGGCTTTTCGCTTTAATTCCTGGAACGTCATCTTCTTTCCTTGTTTAAGGTCGTCGGTTGGCTGTATCAGTCTTCTTCCCAGTCCTCGCTTTCCTTCAACCTGGCCTTCGATGATATCACTCAGTAACCCATTCCTTCTCATATGTCCCAGCCAGTTAGCTTTCCTTCGTGTAATCGCCTGCAGAATGCTTCTTTGCTCGTTGACTCTCCTCAATACTTCTTCGTTGGTCACTCGATCCGTCCACCTGATCTTCTCTATTCTTCTCCAACACCACATTTCGAAACTCTCCAGGTATTTCTGTTCCTTCTTCCTGAGTGTCCAAGTCTCTGCTCCATACGTAACACTTCACTAGTTTCTTCTTCATCTCCAAGCCCAACTTGCTAGTGAGAAGTATCCTCTTCTTGACGAAACCTGCCTTGGCCATGGCTATCCTTGCTTTTACTTCCTTGGTGCATAGGGCGTCCGTCGTGACTATGCTTCCCAAGTACTTGAAATGCTCCACATTCTCCAGCCGTTGGTTTCCAACTACAACGTTCAACATTTGCGTCTGGGGACACGTTTACACATTTATTTTTCCGCTGTCACGCACTGTTGCTAGTACATCGGCTCAAAGTGGCCGCGTAACGGTGGTAATTGTGAAGGGGGCGTGGGATGTCCTGTGCTGATTAGGGAGCTGATGATCCCGGCAGAGGGACGTAACCCCACTCGCAGGACAAATTGCGCGGTCGGTCCCGGGCGTCCTCGGAGGTGTACAGCAGTTTGATCGAGGAAATAAAGAGGACCTCAGAGTCTGAGCGGAGATGAACAAGCAGGTCAGCTTTGATGTAGTGTAAGTCAACGATATGCTTTGCATGTGAGCCGAGGTTAAGAATGAGGAGCAGCGGGACAGCTTTACTTTTTTATATGCGTGTGGATGTTGCCTGTGTAGAATTATGTAGGTATACATGTATTTACATTTGCATCTGTGTTTAAATAAATACATATTTACCGAGCACTTGTTTAAGATCTGCTTGCTAGCCGACTGTGTCTGCTTTAATTCCCGGTTTTTAGTCTCGGCCACTGGACCGACCATGTAGCACGCACTCGCTTCCTGCGTTTCTTTGTGTAACAGCCAGGACCTTTCCTTAAATAAGCCACGGTTGATTATCCACATCCAAAATAATTCGTAATCACCAGTCTTTTAAACTGTAACATTATCAATAAGAGGACAAATATAAAGATAGCGGAGAAAGAGTAAATGATACAAAGCTCGACTAATAATATTTAATAATTCAGTCCGTACCGCAAAGTAAACACCACACTTCACCATTACATAGTTCAGCTGGTTGACGCTGTTTACGATGATAATCGACGTTTGTACTGAGATTCATACGAAAGCCGTAAATACTGTATGTGGACAAAATACGACGTAGCTTAAAATCAAGAGAGTTGGTACATATAGTTACCAATGTCGCTTAAAGTGTTGCTTGAAGAATATTCCGAGAGGAATAGATTGCTTCTCTGGTTTGTGAAATACATTAGGTATGAGCGGTTACATTTAAATTTCGGTTCGTTTTCACCGTAATTACAAAAATTTGCGCCTGGGCTATTGGCCTTGAGGCTTCAACGTTTAACATCGACTTGTTAAGCAACCCACCGCCATCTGTAGCATTTAAAAACACCCGTCGCATAATTAATCATATGAAACTTTTTGCGAGAAAATGCCGCTTTCATTATTTGTGGGCTGTCAACAACATAACACTGTCTCTTCAAACAATTTGTGTGATGATATATCACCTGGCAGACAGAGGCTGAAGACAACGAAAGCTAATGACACCCATTATTCAAAATGTTGACAGGTTCTTAGTTAAATACCTAGTACAGAGTTGTATGCGCAAAGTTCGTATTTGCGTTTGAGGAAACCTTCCATTTTTTAAGGTATTGTAGATGTGTCATATTGTGATTTATATAGTATTAAAAAATATATTAAAATTAGCCGTCAATCACAAATATAAAATTAATATGATATGATATTTTAATCTTTTATTAATTTTATATTTGTGATTGACGGCTAATTTTAATATATTTTTTAATACTTCCATTTTTTGTTTAATTGTCTAATCCAGTCGACTTGAATGAAATGTAAGCCATTTCTAAATTTGTTCGAATTTCCAGTGCGTTTAGAAAATAATTATTAAGTCTGACATTTAAAAATAATACGATTCGTGTCGATTGCAATCAACCTACACCTGTCTCAGTTTTCCCCATCAAGAACAATAATAATTTAAATTATTCATTAATGTGTATGAAAACAGCAAGATATCCATTCACAGGCTAGCACTGAAAATGAAACATAGGTGAATATCTTCATTGTCTAAGTATAAATGTCAAGTGCAAGAAGATAGTTGCTAGCCAGAATAGGTTTAAGGCGTTCGGGTTAATTGTTCCCTTGTCATCACGTCTTAACTCGCCCTGAGGCTGTGGTCTCATAAGACGATCAGTAGTCAAGGAGGATAACTGTGGATATGCTGAACAAACAGCTTACTGATTGGTTAGCCTCCGACATAAATTTATTAACTTAACGAAATTATTACTAAAAAGGGTTTTAAATCTTAGCATTCGTACAATGAATATCAAAAGCCTAGTTTTAACAGAATCTGCGAAAAGTTCATATCCAAGAACGAAAATGGCGCTTGAACTGAACCACAATCCTATGTCTTAGCAAGATGTCATGAAGCGTTAGTTTACCGAGTTTGAACGAAATCGGTCAGGTGGCTGGATCCTGTTACTAGCGGACAGACAGACAGACATCCGGAAGATCATGAAAATATAAGTCTGTGTTGTTGTAATTCAAGTAAGACTTGTTATTATGGAGAATGGCGTCTGGACGTGGAGTTACCTGGCTGTGAGATTTGTTACAGTGGAATTACTTATGTTCAACGCTGTCTATCCTTAGTTTTCTGCGTTTTTAGACTTCCCACTAAACACGTAAGTCCACACAGCAGACCGCTCAAGTATGAAATTAGATTGTCATTCCCAGACGCGTTAAGAGAATTCGGGAGCTGACAGTGTCCAGGCCCCAAGAATACGGTGGAGAATTTGCGTTCAGCGGCCGCGGGCGTCTGGACTGGGGGCGTCAATGACGGACGCGTGGAGCTTCACTCAGCCATCACACACGGCGCTACTTGTTGTCCTTAGATTACCTCTGATCGAACTTGGTGTAGCGACATCTTCGACTTCAGGTGATAAACTGCATCGAGTGTTGAACGTTTTCTAACGTTTCGAGAGACATTTCAAGTGCTGTCTTTATGGTGTATGCCTTCGGGATAGGTTAGGATTCCCTTATACAGACCTATATAAAGGCTTCATAAGCCCGAAAAAATACATTTATCATGAAGACGGTAACTACAGTGCTTGTCGATACGCTGAAAAACCTACTAAATTTGATTCGACTTATCCATGAAAGCCGAAGTTAAACATGGTATTTGTTATGAAAAGAATCTTACATTAGAAACTTAATTCATATTGTGCCTCTAACAATTTATTCAAGATTCATGTTAAATTATATTAAGTGTATGTCAGTCTTGACTGACGTGAAAATTTTTGGGCTCTTTACTAAGGAATTTATATTTTAAAACACATGAAGAAAATGTATTCAGAGCTGCGTCAGGAGGCCGTACATGTTGAGAAACAGACTTGCATGTCGAAATTAACATTGCCAAGCGTAGAAACGTTAATAGTTGTAATTTTCACGGCTTCTCCGATACACTTCTTGCTGTACCCAAAACATCTTCAACATGCGGCTGATGAATTCGCCTTTTCTCTTAATTACCTTCCATATTCGTACCAGATATGTGGAACGTGGTATCTGACAGGGAAAATGGACACGAGTTCAATTAGTTAAATTAATTAAATCTCTGCTGGTTTGTAGCAGGTTGCATTATGGACGATTTTTATACCCCGTCCCTTATAGAAGGGACAGGGGTGAAGTGAACACTGGGCAGGCGGGGGGGGGGGGGGGGGGTACATTTCGAGTGGGATTAAATCCTTCCAGATTCATTTCGATGGAGCGTGGTCTGCGTGAGCCTACGCCGAACAATTCTCACATGGCTTTAGGGGCTGTAAAATGACAAGAAATAGGCGGAAACGACGAGGAGGGAATAGTGGAGGAAAGAGTTTGTTATTTGCCGGGAGGTTACGTGAGACGAATAATCGAATTTCGACACGGGGCAGAGGAACCGTGTCGGTAGGATGATTTGGTGGGGGGGGGGGGGCACCTATCAGTGGTTCCGAAGACCAAGGACCTGGGATCGTTTGACTCGGAACGGGAGAACTGACTGCTAGCATCATTTTACTTATATTCCTCACCGCGATTTTATCTGTTTCACAATATTTTGTTGTAATTGCTCAGTTTACGAGTAGATTCTTAGCAGAATCCTCAGAATTGCTAGCTCTCCAGTCCAAAATATTAGCAGGTACTCGCCAAACTTAACATGAGGGAACGGAAGTTGTATTTTAACTAAACTTCCGCTGTCAGTTGTACTTAACTAAGGTAATCGATATATGGAAGGCACGATTTTTGTGCTATCGATTCCGAGTGGAATTTTGTACATACATTTTATTGTTCTAACACAAGGACAAGCCGTGATTCTGTTTGTTACATACAAATTCGGAGTCGTATTTTAATTCCTCTGTTCTGGAGGTTTCTGAAGTTGACGATTGTCATTATGTGGGCCTGTGCGAAACTTTCAGCCGAGTTTTGCTGCACAAAAAGCCGGAAGATCTGTAGTCTCTGTACCATTAATGCAAACGAAGAGTAGTTTCTGGCACAATAAGGCAGTGGAACGGGAAGATAAGCTGGCAAATAATCACTAATGCCCGTGTATTCATCCGTAAAGATAAATGCCAGTTTCTTTCAAGTTATTTGCAATTTACTGTTTCAGCACAGATAATATTAGAACAATAACCTATAACAGGCGTGTCATGGAATTTGAAGGGGGAGAAAAATGTATGCGAGTGACGTACTTCCGGAAATACAAACAGATAATTATCGATTGAGAACGGTTGTTTCATTTCAACAGACAGATTAACAAAAACCAATAACAGATTTCTGAAGCATCATGTCGATATACGTAAAGGGATTTCTATCGAGTGTCAAAGTACGTAATTCATTCTTCCACTGTAGGATACCAGGTACGGTCTTTTTTGGAGACGCGAATTTTAAGAGTATTAACCCAGTTCTGAATTCTACATTGTAACCGTCCACTGCTCGTGGCCTCGTAACAGCTGCCTTATCAGGGTGTAGGATTTTTAGGGGCTAGCTAGCTAGTCGGGATGTAGCTCTTGTCTCAGGTCGTGTTAACGGCCTGATCACACCAGCCAATAATGATTCGGATTGAAGTTGGAAGGCACTACTATTTATTTCTATACAATATACAGTTTCCAGTATGTCCTAGAACCTTCGCTATCGCGACTTAAAACAAGAGTGAGTCTCTACCCTAATTTTCTTCGGCGCCTGGGTCCCTGGCTTGGTGCGAAGCACCCCCCGCTGTCAGAGAGAGACCTCTCACGGACCGCCCAACATGATCCTCCACACTTGCTCCTAAAGGCACTTCTTTGTCTGTCGTAGACGGAGTCGAGATTGGATGTTAAACAGATGGCCTAAACATGACTTCTAGCTCTTAGGGCTGAAGTCCACCCTTGTTCTCTGCGGGTGGTGCTAGAATCTTACAGAAAGGTTTTGAAATACTGGAAACACACACAAAAGAAAAACTAACAAAACCTAACTACTTCCAGATGAGCGGTTACAATACAGAAATAAAATATGAACTAGGGAGAAATAGGGTGTCACGTGGCCAAATATAATAAAGACGCGGGAAACAACAGGAGAGTTCCCTATTCCATATCTGGAAGCCTTCTCCTCTAATCATAATCTCTGTATGTGTCGCGCGGTGGTGACGAGTGACCCACCTAACGGATTACTAATATAATTCATCAAAATCTTTTATTGGTGAAATTACTCTGAGAGCGAAACTCTACAAAATGGCAAATGGAAAATACTTTTAGTTTCAGACGAAATATGAAGGTAGATACATGTTACCACATAATTGTGACCATACTCGAATTTCACGTATTTTACTGCCATTATTTTTTAACCGTTGTGGCTTTCGAGTGGAGTACATGTCACTTCTTCTACGTGGTATTAGTTTACGTGCAATGCACAAATTTAATTACCCATATTATCTGACCGTAACTTTGCTCGCATGAACATTCCCACGACCGACATGTTTGATAACGAGGAATTAACATTTTACGAACGTGGGGTGTCCTAATTGTTACAGTGTATGTAGCAATGTCAGTTGGCTACAATACATGACGGTGGGCCTGACATATTTGTGGACAAACACACATACACACGGACATGACGATGGTATAAGTCTATCTCCATCACAAGGGAAAATTTAATTGTCGGGGAAGATTAGCGTGTTACATTTCACCCACACGTTGAATTAAAAGTCGACAGTAATATGATCTACATACGCATAAGATAAGTTCTTCTGCATATATTAGATCAGTGTCTTGAGGTACACTGTAAGTAAAATAAGAAATTGATATTTGTATCTGAGTAGAAACACTTACTTGTAAGTGATGTAAATTGTAAGCATAATTATTGTAAAACAAAAGTATTACAAACTTTAACTATTTGTATCTTATATGCGTCATGTTTGTGTTTGATTAAATATATTTATTTTGTACAGTCTATACACAAAACGTTTGAAGTTTATTGGTGTTGTAAAAATTATATAATATTAAAACATTTTGTTGTGTAAAATATTATATTAGCGCTCTTAATCGTATCACCAGCCGTCAGACGCACGTTACTCTACACAACATCTCTTGGTATGTTCCTCGTTTACTATTTTTAATATATATTTATACGATTATTTATTTATTTCCTATGTCAATTCATACTCATTCCAAGAAAATAATTAAACATTAATTCCACAGATAAATATAACATCTGACTACAATAAGCAACTTACCATGAAAATGGAAAGGTACAAACAGAACTACGGATCATTATAATATATTGCATCAAATATCTAATAGTTTTTAAAATATTTTAAATTTATAAAACCTGAAGACGACGGTATTACCCGTCGAAACATGTCGTTTTAATAAAAGCGCTAAAAAATATAATGTAAAATCGTATTTACGATTAAGAGCGCTAATATAATATTTTACACAACAAAATGTTTTAATATTATATAATTTTTACAACACCAATAAACTTCAAACTTTTGTGTATAGACTGTACAAAATAAATATATTTAAACTTTAACTACTTAATGAATGAACTCAATTAAATATAATAATTTTATTTTAAATAATTATCATTCTATTCAAAACCTTATTTCGCCAAGCTGTCGACGCACTTGTAGAGAACCAATGTAATAGATGAAGACTCATTATACTACAATTCAATGTTGTTAAGAAAAACGTGACCTAAAGTTCTAGAATAATTATTTTCATAAAGTTCTCTCAGTCCCAATAGGAAAATGTCAAGGCATTAGCTACATAATTAATAATCACTAAAACTATTCATAACAAATGACTGTTTATTTCGTGAAACATTCTACTTCCACAGACAAGGCTCTTATTACTGTAGTAGAGGTTTCTAGCACAGAGGTTAACCGGGCAACTCCATGGAAATGAGTTCATCTTGATAAACTGATAGCTGCGAACGTCTTCAATACTTGTTTTTGTTTTATATAATGCGAACGTGTATTGCCCTGTTCACAAGAGCACGCCACTGAACCCAGTACATTTTACACAAAACATATTTTTTTAAAAAAATAATTTTAATATTATCCTCCCGCTCATATTTAGCTTATCGCGCATACTACATGTACAGCCACTCTGTCACTTTAATTGATCAACATAATGTTTGGCGAAAAGTACAAATTACAGAGTTTCTCATTATGCAGTGACCTTGTTCCAGATATTCTTCTCAGCATCGTACCGAACATCGAGAGGTTAGTACCCCTTCGTATTTCGGAGGTACTGGATTCAAACCTCAACCCGGACACCAGTGATCTTGATTGTGGTTTCTTGTAATTTTCCTTTGTCCCTCCAGTCAAATTCCAGACTAGTTTCTCGAGTCAGGCCACGACCATTTCCTTTCATATACGTTTTACTATCTTCTTTATGTATCGTTCTGTTCGACGTTAGTCTGAGCTACTAACATCGTTGTTAAATAAGCATGAATAAATAAGAATTCTCACCATCCTGTTTTAAAGGGCCTTCAATTTTGTGCAGTTTGTGATTCTGGTGGGCACAGATTTAATCTTCATTTATTTAAGTACGTTTCCTCAACTGCGGAAATTATTTCTTCGGTGCTCGATAAGAAGGGCTTAAGGCAAAATGAATTCATGCTGACTTCAGCCTTTCTTACCGAACACGCAAAATAAGCTGTTGAATGATAAATGCCAGAACGGGTTGGTTTTTTGAGTTCGCAACGGCTGTGAAGCATCGGCCTTGATCTGTTTAAAGGACTGTTGTATTTTTTTGCGAGTTTTTCATTCTGCAACAAAAATAACCACACTTCAATCATCACTCTGTATGGCTCAATAACATATTCTACAATATAATAATTTTATTTTCCGTCCTTACACAAGCTTATAGATTGTTAAAATTACATAAAATTATAACATTTCAACATTTTTGATATTGTTACATTTTAAAATGTAACAATATCAAAAATGTTGAAATGTTATAATTTTATGTAATTTTAACAATCTATAAGCTTGTGTAAGGACGGAAAATAAAATTATTATATTGAGGAACACAAGCATGATGCAATTAAGATATAAACATATTCTACGTTTTCCTTAAATGTTAGCTACCTTCTATGAAAACGTATTACAGATTAAAGCGATAGATCTTTACAAGATCTGTGTCTTAAGTTGCTAAAAAGCATAAATGTTTTGTACAATTAATCGTTTCTTAAGACAAGAGAAAAAGTTCTATAAATCAAGTCCATGAAATTTAGGAATAATATTGAACAACACGAACCAAAATTAAATTAGGCTGACACTTTCCAGACTAAACTTCTAATACTCTACTTTAACAAAGTCTTTTCAGTAGTTTAGGAGATAATATACGCGGATATACAGGCACGATATTTATATTATGCGTTAATATTATTAAATTTGCGTAAAAAATGTCTGTGACAACTCAGGATGTCCGGTCGAACTCCACCCTGGGAATGTAGAGGTGTATGTAGGAAATGTGAAGAATGTTTTACAAAAGCACACGGAACTATCCAATAACACGACAGGAATCAACATTCTCATTTGTGAACATCATGCATATATGTCTTCATATAAAGTACCTGTTAATGTAATTCATCTTTAACTAAAATCTGGATGAGTCAAACTGTAATTCAACTCCCAAATATCTATCAAAATACGTTACATTTCACTGACAAGTTCTCTAATTGTTACAAGCAGACAGATGGACGGACAAACATGGCGACCTAATGGGCACATGTTCCAGCTTTTCGTAGCGAACGCTCGAGGCAGGAAATGCCCAGAGCAATGCGCCTGTAGGATATACTTCTCTGCTACGCTGCTGTGTTGGACGGGCTACTCTAATTTCCCAGTCCGCTGAACTCGAAGATTGTCGCCTTGAGATACATCGCGGTCTTTTACCCTGCAGCGACATTACCACCGGCGTGGACCTCGCCAGTTCGTTCCCTTGTGAATCCTTTTTGTTGTCACAACTTACAGGTTCTGTGTACTGGGCGTCCAAAATAACAACTCCGTCTCTCCCGTCAGTTGACATGTAAATTTACCGTCGAAACGTTGCCAAACTGTCCATACGTTTATTTTGACAATGGTTTATTTGCGAACATCCAATGTATATATGTCGAAATTTAAACTACAGTTTCGCATCACATATTCTGTATACTTATTATTGTTTTAAATTTATAATCGTTTATTTATACTAACATTATTATTTAATTATTTAAC
The DNA here is from genome assembly GCF_977971745.1 of Zootermopsis nevadensis. Lineage (NCBI taxonomy): Eukaryota > Metazoa > Arthropoda > Insecta > Blattodea > Termopsidae > Zootermopsis > Zootermopsis nevadensis. The sequence continues at coordinate 176,018 of NW_028259191.1, forward strand.
GACGGTTTTAATCGAAAGTTAATCTGTAGTCGATTATGATCGATTCTAGGGATAACGCAATAGTCTCTATGTTTAGTTTGTGGGGCATGTTCATCGTCTGATGCTATAAAGCACTACGTTTTGAGGACTGGGCTGGATCTGTCCTCGTCTTCAGGTGTAAAGAAGAGGGCATATACTCTGTCCAAAGACCAAACGATCCAGATTTAAAAACTGTCTGTTGGTAGTATGTCTTAAAATAAAAGATTGAAAATAATTTAAAAGAATTTTTTTTTTTTTTGATTTTCAAGCGATGCTCCAGCATTTCATGAAGGGACGGAATACAGTCGGTCTGCGAGCAGAAATTGCAACCCTAGATATCTCGAAGTCGAAGGAATGCTAATTACCCGTCGAAGGGAGAATTAGAAAATTTAAGATTTACATAAAATTCCATATTTTTACACCTTGTTTCTGAAGAGGTTGTAACAAATGAACTAGGAGACAAGAGAGGAAATCATAGATAATTGCACAAAACCAATGTTTTGTTTCCATATACGAATGCAAATGTTATATCATTTATCGCTCAATTACCAATTTCTGTAATAACGTTTACCAAACCAGTTTCAAACACTGTACAGCCAGTTATTTGTACACTTCCAACTGGAATTCAAACAGATGTGTCGTCCAGCGACTCGGGACTTGTTGAACAGGGTATGTGAGAATATACTTCCTGTTCATATGATTAGTTGTTAGGTTATTCAGTTTTGCTGTTTCAAATTTAGCATATCGTGGATACGTGCTACTAAATCGTGATTGCTACATAGGCTAAGATAAATATTTCAAATGACGAGGAAATTTCATGTTTTATGGACTGCAGAGGAAATATCTTCAAAATTCTGAGGACAATCTCAGTCAGGATAGTCGGTAAAGGTAGCCGACATTCGACCCGGACAGACAAACCTCTCAGACGTCGGTAATCAGACTACACGGTGAACAAACCCAGCTGGCAGCCACATTAACTTTACGATATGTTTTATGAGAACAAACAAGTAGAAGATGCTAATATATTGTATATTGTCCGGAAAGTCATGTAATTTGACTTACAGCTATTTAAAATTTATTTGTTTTAAAGTTTTTGACAAGCACACCCCGCGTACACGTAGAATTGTTCATAGTTGATGTAAATGTCTTCCTTTCAAATGTTGTCGAGGGTAAGTATTTGTATCATAGCAATTTATAAGAGGTTACTCAACTGTGAGAAGAAAATGATCCCTAAGTAAACGTTGCTGTATAATAATTTTACTGTTAAGTGAAATTACTCTTGTAAGATTTGAGGTTTTCACAGCGGTGAGTGTAAAGTTTGCTGTCATTTGAAATACTCTTTTTAATGCAAATAATTACTACTACAATATTAATACTCCGTTATTTAATCGTGTTTCAGATCACTACCTCCTGTTTGTAATAGGAGACTTTCACGTCTTAAGAACAATGTATTGACAACAACGAAAAATACAGAAATAAAATTTTAATGATAAGGAATTAAGAAAATAAATGCAAATTTGGTAATTTAAAACCTATGTTCAAAATAACCACTAGCTGTCCACCTGTTGCTGAATCTTTCATCTGTCTGCCTTAAATAAGTTTCTTTCCTTCTGATTCTCTTATCCTTAATTATTTGTTCCATGCCTCGTATTTTAATTAGCTAATTCATTATTTGTTTTAATGTATTTATAATTCTTGTGTTCCTGTTCGTCTGATAACTTCATCAGTTGATACAGCTTTATAATATAACCAACCGACCAACTAACCAATGATGTTGATCATGAAGAGGACAGACGAGGATATCTGTACACTCGCTCTGACCTAGCCTAGCAGTTAACATATCGTAATTTGACTTTCAGCCTCAGTATTCAGTAGTAATGTTACCGGTACATCTGTCTGCGGTTCTGTTAAACAGCCAAAGAGACGACCATGAAAATACCAACAAACCCGAAAGCCAATTAACATATGGTTTGCATTCTTACTTGGATACATAGTGCAGGTATATTAATGAACTTGGCTATATTATTTTTCAACACAAAACAAATATTGAATATTATTCCCTTTGTAATAGGAATCACGCCCACCTATAAATTAACCACACTGTTGATTCTGTGGTTAGCAAACAGATTCACAACAAAGCGAAACCACGGACAATGTTTTCCCAGACGTCCACGTAACATTCTAAATAAATTATCATAATTCTGTACAGGTATGCGATAATTTTGTTATCTGTAAGTCTATTCTTAGTTCACACTTTGGATCCATTTAATAATCATAATTTGATGAAATTAAAAAACTTTAATCAACTTCTGGGTAGGTAGCAAATGATTTATTAACACCAGAGCCAGCATAGTCCATTTTATTGCAGGAGAAAAACTACCTAACCAACACATTCTGCAGTTGGAGGAGCTCCGACAAGTCATTTCGCGCTCAGAAATTAAAGCCTGTGTTCACGTGAAAGCGAATATTATTGTTGTCCGATTTAAAATGAATTGAAATGTGTCGACAAAGAACTGATAGCAAATTTGGCGAATTTATTTACAGCGGAGAATTTTTGTAGACGCCGTGAAATAAGCTTCTTGTGATCCTCGACAAGGGAGAATATGATTTAGTAGAAACGTTCTAGACTTGAATTCGGGACGTATCGGGTGCCATTTTTGTGAATTTCTAACTTGATTGAAATATTCGTGGCAAATTGAAACTTTGGCTCAATACTTTAAACACAGATTATAGCAACATTTTCCCGCTTCTTTCCGTAACTATTTAATTTGTCCTTTAAAGTTATGACCCATTCGTAGCTCAACATTACATATAGGGTTCAGAGAAATATATAAACTAAGTAAAAATCAAACTTAAAGAGATATTTTCTCATCCCTGTGTCCACTTGCGATGTACTGACCATGAAGTTTTTGTCTTAGAAACGATATTTTGAGTAAACAAGTAAAAATGTCTGTGTAGTTAAATACATTGAGAGCAATCATTCCTAGGAATAGTTGATAATTAAGTGAAGAAATTCCATGCCTTTGTGGAACCATAAATGTCAATACCGTGTTCACAAGAGACGACACTGGTACCTACCTTAAGCCAGATGAATACAGAACACGCCGTCTTATTTATTGGGTCCAATTCTGTATTATCTCAACGGCTAGATATCTATGACATCTCTCGTCAGGTTTCCCAACAAAATTTTTGTATTCTGTTATCGTCTCCCCATATGGTACATGACTCACCCATCTCTTCTTTCATTATGTTAAATTCGTCTCAAAAATGTGGGATTTCAGGTTCTCATGGTGGCGATTATGAAGACGTCTATTTTCTGAGATTTACGGCTTGAAGTCTGGTACAACTTTATCGACATTCCAGAGGTAACAAGTTTCTCTGAGACGTCGTTAAACTTCAAAGATACTGCACGACTCAAGAACCCAGAAAACAGCAATCTCCATAGCCACAAAGATAGTTTCGTGTTTAAATTGAGAATCTGATCAACGTTTTTCTGTAATTTTAAAGGATCCTAGTATGAAGAGTGATATGTACCTGATTTATTTAAACTTATAGTTGTTTAATTTTAACCGTCTAATCACAATAAAATATTTTATTAAATATTAAAATATTATTATTACAATTAACATTTAATATTTAAAATATATTAAAATGATGCTCTTTCTATCGAAATATTCGATTTACAATTAGAGAATCATCTTTTTCACGACATGTTTCGGTTTTCAATGAACCATCTTCAGGTGTATAATCGATATAATGCTCTAATTGTAAATCGAATATTTCGATAGAAAGAGCATCATTTTAATATATTTTAAATATTAAATGTTAATTGTAGTAATAATATTTTAATATTTAATAAAATATTTTATTGTGATTAGACGGTTAAAATTAAACAATTATAATCATCACAATATGACGCAACATTATCATCTCTTATACTGATAGGTCAACGTAGTAGCTTCAGAGGGCATTCCTGCAGGGGCTTAGGTGGTTTGGTAAAGAATAGCAGAAGGAGTGTGGCAGAGAGGAATAAGCAATTGGCTCCCACCGTCTAATAGATGCAGGCCATGGAGGGGAAGGAATGAGAATCATTTCAGTGTACGGTAAAAAATATTATGGGGAAGTTTTGAGTTACTGAGTTGCAGTGTGCAACAAGGGAGGCTGTACGTGGAGACAGATGAAAGAAAGCGAAAGGAAATAAGTAAGGAAAGGTCACAAAACTTTTTAAAAAGGCAGGTAGAACGTTGGGATAAAATAGTGGATATAAGTTTTTCCGGTTAGAATAAGCCTCTTTCACATACACACACACATACACATTTAGATTCAAGTAGAATTTGAACAGAAGAGAAAACTTTTATTCTAACCCAAAATGTTTTTGCTAACGTAATCGGATTTAGTTAACTTGATTTCAACGTATTCGAGCTATGATTCCTTCTCAAAACAGGTCTTCAGTCTAAAATTAATTATGCAGTATAAACAAATCAACAATTTTACGAGCAATTTAACTTCAGTTAACTTCTACGTAAATATTAATTTTAAATGCACTTAGCATGAACCTGCCGTTTGCTCCATGAGCGGCAGACAAAAGAGAGAATGAGACTTCGAGCTTCGTGTCTTTGTTATTTCAGAAAGCAAGTGTTTAAAATACTCGTTCCTGTTGTGGTTTCCAAAATTAGTCGTTACAATATATACTACTTTAGCTAGTCCTTTCGTCATAATTATTTTTTATTATTCTAGCTTACCCTAATGTTAATACTCACATACAGTCATGGTAGGTCTTGCCTCTGTAGTTTAAACATTAATCGAAAGCAATAAACTCCCTTAAAATAACAGTAAATAACAATTATACAAGCAGAAAACATAAAAGTAATGAGAGTTTAAAAATGAATTAATGAAAATAATAGTGTTAACAGAAAACTCTGTTTTACTCACATCTAATGGAAAATGCATACATATTACAGACAGTTTTCGTATTGCGCTGCGTCTTAAGTTGTGATGCATGGTGCTTTGATCCGAAAGGAAAGGAATAATATAATTTGAAAAAAAGTGTTGGTAATAATAAAAGCATAATTTTCTTCCGAAAAAACTTTTAAACACAAGAATCTTCAAGAAAGATAAGTACATGTGTGAATCACATGTAAATGGCTCTAAATCTAATCCATAGCGCAATTTTTAATTCACCAGTTTTGGTTTCAGGGGTCTAATTCCAAATGTAATACGTGGCTCCGAATAAGTTAGGATACGAGCTGATTATTAATGCTGAGGAGGTAAGGATTTGGAAGGAGCCCATTACGCCCGATTTAAAAATACACTCCAGGCATTACCCAGGAGTAACCAACGAAAATTCCACTGGAAGCATTAAGAAACAAAACATTTGGTTAATAGACTCCTGATCTGTCAAATACGTGTATGAGCATAGTTCTTAAAAGCCAATAGCAGTAATAATAACGATAAAAATGTATTTTACGTTACTAAATGTTGTAACTTAAGATTCTTCCCAGCGCGCTCTGGACGTGTAAATACACGAGATCACGTCACACTCTTGCAGACAAGAGGGAAATAACTACGTATTCCAAAGACATTGCCGAGATACAGCGAGCGAAATAGTACCACCACTGTGAAACATCGTTTAGAATGGACGGCACAATCCTTCTCATCTGCTAACCCTTCCTTCACTCTAATTTCTATGACTTTTACTTGTAATAAACATGGAACGCACGGATTCGCCCCGAAAACTGTACGATTTTCCACCGCCGTAGTTCCTTCACTTATTAAACAGCGCCACTCCTGTCTCTGCGGGATATTCCTGATCCTCTACATCCCGAAAGTCGCGTCTAGTGTTGCTTTCGACACGTTATTATATCCTGTGGACTAAAATAGTTTGTAAAATCATAACTTTTACTGTCTCCCGCCTCAATGAGTCGGTCACTGCCTTTGTGATATCAGTATATTTCAACGCTTCATAGACCTTTATCTATTCCGCAATATTTTCGTCTACTAACTACACCAAAACACAATAATTAAAGAGTAAAGTCGTATTTGATGTGAAAACGTAAATATACTTCAAACTTTGTCGCACGTTTCGGTCGGATCGGCACGGAGTACCGGTTCTAGGATCCGAACTCTCCGGGCAGTGCAGCGAATCCTGCAAACGCCTACTTGATATATAGGGCCTCGTCTCGGGTGACGTGACCAACTTCTTGAAATCACTGAGGCCCATTTCTTACTCCAGACAGTCTGAGCTCTAATTTTATGATAAGGTCAAAGTTTTAGGAATGTGGGTGAACTCTAACGCTGAAGCGGGATTAGAGCGAAAACCTCAGGTGCGCTCTCATCTACGTCACGAACCGTCCGGTAACGCGCGGATCTTAACTTTAGCTATCAATCCCACGGAATCTTCCGTGATCCAAACGAGACTTTGATCTAAGCGCAAAGTTTCACTGGTTTCCCTACGCGATTTTATTAGTAACGAATTGGCTCAGCTTTTCTATAAAAGTTTGGAAATATTTTAGGTTCTTTTATGAGTTTAAATTTATTGCAGGGCAATCTAATTTCTCTTCTCAGTAAAAGTCTGACACGTATTAAGAAAGTCTTCAGATCGAATAAATATTTTTACGAGCTTTTCTTAAATTTATCCAGAGCCTCCACAGAAATATCAGATTAAGTTAAAGAAATTAAATCGGACAGCAGGTATCTCTTTCCTTCCAAATTCACAAAATAATTAAATTAAATGTAATCAGTCATTTACAAATTATCATGAGTCCACAGAAATCTCTCACAAAGAAAAGTAAAACACAATATCATATACACGCATCATGAGCCAATAGTTTCGTGCTCATATAACCTGTAGGCACACTAATAACAATTTTTATGTATCTTGGGGTTGAAGTCTCAGTGAAAATGATATTAATACAATAACCCTACGTTCACAAACGCATGTCCAGCCACTGCATTTTGGACGAATACAAAAAAAAAACTTCAGATAAAGACATTTCGTAAAATACAGAGCTCATTCTATGTACGAATCTAACGACCATGTAAATTTAACTGAATTCGTCATTTTAAAACACATGTGACAACAAAAACAATTTCGAGAAAACAAAAAGAATTACTGCAAAAACACTTTATTTTGACTTGACTTATTTACCCCAAGAATAAAGAAAAAATATCTAATTTTTATAAAGTTTTATTACGGCAACATCCTTTGCATCTATTTATAAGCTGAAGATATTTATTGACTTGCATTGTTTCTAAAAGTTCCCATATTTATTGAAAAGAAACACAGCACAATTTAAAAGTGAAGTCATTAATCTTGCAAATGATTGATTCAGTTTAAGATATGTTGCGATGTTTTCCTCACATTAAATGTAAACGTGTACTGTAGAATCTTAGTCTGTGTTCATCGAAAAATTATAATTTTAATAAAGTTACTTTTAGACAACATATCGAGGAAAGTTGTTTATTCAATACTTTGCTTCAGTGTTATTTTTGAGCAACATATTTGGACTATTATTCAGTCAACAAAAGTTCACTAACATAGCCTTTTTCATAGTCATTAAATAGGCTATATGTACTATATTTAAATTAAATCAAGTGGAATTGAGTTTCAGCTAAATTCACATTTGTGTGTGCCTGTGGGAATTTAAAAAGAACGAAAAAGTAGCTTAAGTTTGGAATTATTTAAAGTAGGCTATTATGATTTTCTCACCCATATGATAGCCCCAGAACACAATTTATTATTAAACTGCCCTTAGTAGAGACTGAATTTGACAAGTCTGCTCTATTTCTTATTAATCTAACGTGATTTATGTCCAGAATGAATGATTAGACAATAGAACGCTGTACTATCACGACAGTTTCCACAGACGTGATGTAACCATGGAAGTGCCACAATGTTCCTCAATAATTTTTCACCCGCGGCACACCATAATGTGTCATGGACACATCACGGCACACCACAGAATGACGCACCACGAAGAGGATTATGCGATAAATATTTATGTAGATACAAATTCTTGCCCTGAAAGAATGCAGACAAATGACAACAAATCATGAAACCTGTTGAACAGAGGCATCCATGATGAACCAATGTGTTTGTGTATTATGACTTCTCATTGTGAAATAAGTTATTTATTGTATTTTTGTATAAAAAATCGCAGAATACCTGACAAATTGTGGCGGCACACCAGTGTTCCGCAGAAGACCAGTTGCCGAACATTACCCAACCCACAGGAAAGCTCGAAGTGAGATTTTCCTTCGCGTGTTCTATATGCATTGCATTCCTTACTCTTCCTGTAATCTATTTTAAACTTCAATCCTCGGTGCTTTCTCTGGTTATTTTCATTAACGATTTACATTTCTTCCGTTCTCTGTTCTTCTCTCTACTGTCACTTTAACGTGCACTCAATAATTTTCTCTTTGTATTAGTCGTTTGCTATGTTTCCTTGTCTTCTTAATTCCTCAGTTTGTATTCCTTTGGCTGTCTCAACTTTAAAATATCTTTCGTTTCTCACCGAATAGGATCATTTTGTTTACGTACATTTAAAGTATTTTAAATACAGGCTGTCCCAAAACAAATTATTCAAAGCAGAAACTTTAGTGACCTCTTGTCAGTCAGTTGTTTACTTTTGTAAAATGTGCCACGAAGCTGACGGTGGTTATTTGTAACACCTATATTATATTCGTGGATAAACTAATTGCCAATGCTAACGCATGTAATAATTTAGTTTATTAAAATGTTTTTCTTTCATTCATACGTATACATCTTTTTCAGACACTCTGTATTACTCTTCTGTAAAGCGTATTTTAATTTAATTCATTCTTTACTAATTCCTTTTGTCATTTCATGAACTCGTTTCCTATATATGGGTAATGTTTTTATTAATGTAACCACTCGATCAAATATCATTGTCAACGTATTCTTTACAGACAGATTATGAGTTGTACGCTGTTCTTATAATCCCCCTCAATTCCCCGTGCATATTCTTTATTCCCCTAGGTAGATAAAATCACTTTATTTGGTCTTGCGTGCTGTTCTAAATACAGCGGCCAACCGCCCACATTTGATTCGTCCAAAACAGTCGTAAGAAGCACGCTAATAAAAACAGACAGAACACGAAATGATTTAATACATGTTTAAAGAAAATAACTTTAATTTTCTACATGTTAGTTTATATATTTACGTAGAAGGGTGTATTTTGCGAAGTTAGGGCGATTCTTCTATGAATAATTCAGTGAAGATATACTAACAAATGTTCTTGTCGATAATTTTTTTTACGTATTAATTTAAAAGTACCTAGTCCAGAGACCTATAATTTTTATTAGTTTGCAAAACTCTTAAAGAAATAATCAATTCATAGAAGGGAGATAAAATGTTTACGCCATGATTATTTAGAATTAATTTTAAATGCGCCTGTTACCTTCGCCGTGTCTGTCTGTCTGTATTTCTGTTTGTTCGCAGGTATAAACGTGAGAACATCTGAACAGATTTTCATGAAATTCTACATTGCGGTTTTCATAAAAATTTGTCGACATATCCATTTGTAGTTTAAATGAAAATAGATAACGTATTTATAAAAACAATTTCATTTGTTTTTGAACAAGGAATTACTGCATCGAGGATCCCCAGTCAGCTTAGAAATTACTTGAGGGACACCCCGGAGGATTATTCACTGATTATTCCATCCACCCCGACGGGCACCAGACAACTCACTCAAGCAAACGTCGCTGACCCGAAGGTAACCCCGACGCTGTTCGCAAAGGTCAAAGCTAATACTCTGCCAAAAGCACCAGAAATATTACGTTATGCGGATTGTTATTATTATTTTATTATCATAATTATCAGTAATTCTTTTAGTTATTTCTCAAGCATTAATAAAATCACTTGGAAACCTTTTCCCGAATTGAAACTACTGTTTTATTGTCATATGTTGGGGAAAATCGAATTAATTCTCACTAATAGAACTTAGAACGCTGGCCTTGTAATCCTGGGGTCTCGGGTTCGATTCCCGGCGGTGCCTGAATTTATAACTTGTGTTGGGCAAGGCCGTGGTCTAGGCATCACGGAGTTTTCCTCCGTGGCATCCCAACAATTACTCCATTCACACACAGAAGAAGGCAATGGCAAACCACTTCTGGATCATCTGCCAAGAACGTATATGAACAGGTCCCAGTCCGAGAAAAGGATGGAAGTGTCCTGTTCATATGGACCTGTCGTCAGACAGAACACTAAATAAAATAAAAAAAATAGAAATTTATCGGTAGGAGGTATGAACGTAAATTCTACTGTGAGGTCCAGGGCATCTACTGATCTTTGCTGGCATAATGACGACCTTTCAACCGAATATAAAATGTAAAAGTCGAATGAGGTATGAAGATTGTGAATGAAAAGAAGGTTAGTTACAGATTTTAACAGAGATTTTCTGACATATGTTGGGGTCCTCTTCTGGAATTCGCCTCAAGATAATGATAAAAACCAATAAACTTTAAACTAAGATCCTCTGTAACCCTACTGAGGTTTAAATTATGTACTTCCGGTTACATTAGGAAACCTGAGTCACTAATTAACATTCACTTCCATATTTTCAGTGTTTCGGAACGAGCAGAGTGTCTCAAGACGAGATCGACATTGAAGAATTTATAAAGGCAGCAGGAAGATGGTGTCAGAGAAAGTTTTAATGATTGGTGACTTAGAGACGGAAGGAGAAAATTCATCACAGCTGAAATAATGGGTTCTGTAGAGGTGAGTCGCTGGAACACGGATAAATGTAAATGTAAATTCGCCAAATTTAACTTAAGTGCAAATAAGAGAAGCAAGTTGCGAAATGTACGCGTATACGGTAATTCTGTCGCCTACGTTTGAATTTTATTATTGCAAATGGCGCGAGTTATGTCAGGATTTATCAGACTCAGTGACCTGCGTGTGTTGGCTGTCTTGCGTCAATCTGGCTGGACGATGTAGACAATGTGGAGGATTCCCTGTCATGGTTGTGTGACTGGCTGAGGATTCCCCGCCCAGTCACTCACACGCAACATAATTGTATGTAGGATTCTGCGTAACGTGTCAGTTAATGTTTTTTTTATTTTAAAATAAACCTAAATGTTTCAGCAAGCTTTAGTAAAATTATCAAATATATAATAACAAGAAGCTCTGTTAAACCTTTTTTGGATATGTTCCACACGGACGGGCAAACAAAGTTGATGCTAGGGACTTCAGGCGCTGTTATATTACTTTGATGGTGACTTTAATAAATGAATTGAATTGAATTGAATCTTCTGGGTTGTAGCGTCGTGTAGTGTGGTAGAGGTTTACAGACGTTCTAGAGGTCCCTGCTGCCTTCGTCATCAGGTCAGTCTACAAGGCGTAACAACCCAGGACACAGCATTCTTCGGACTTACCGCAGTGAAAACTGCAAATCCTCAACCATACTTCATTGCTTGTTAGACTGCTGGCTAATAGACTGCGACCGGTGTGTCTAAAGGTTTACCACTTACCACCTTAAAATCTTCACTCTTACTTTAGTCTCATCAGAAGGAGGAGGAACTTTCCAGCAACAACGTGTTTTTCTGGTCTTTATAAAAAATAAATTATTGGAATGTGTTCTGTTCTTTTGTAACCAGGACGCTTGACTAAATTTTCGTTTAAAGACAACTATTATTAATTGCAGTATCAGTAAAATAAATAACAACAGTTTTCAAAGGAGAATTAAAACGAATTGAATTCCGGGATGATGTAATAAATTAGAGTTAATTCGTGTACTTTTGTAAGGATGTGAAACTTGGTTTGTCATCATAGCACAGACTCGATAAGAGTCTTTCGAAGATATAATGTGGCTCCCATGACTTCTGATGGTTTTTTTGAGCGTGAATGGAATAATGCAACAGGCTAGAAGAAACATAAGCGAAGAGTTTCAAAATAATTTGCACTGTCCACAATTCATTAAAAATGAGCGGAGAACGTAGCACGTAGAACTGAAGTCGAAGGAGACCAAACCAAAACTGAAGGAAATTTATCTGCAGTAAAACCTAGATATGGATGGGAGGACAGAACTAAAATTATCATAAAAATTAGCTGTGAACTATATTATATTGTATATATTAAATCTTGTCCGTCTAATCACAATAAATTCTTATTAAATATTAAAATATTACGATAATTAACATTTAAAATATTTAAAATATTAAATGATGTTCTTTATCGAAATATTCGATTTACATTAGACCATCATTTTTCATGTTTCACGACATGTTTAAGTTCCTAAAAGAACCATCCTCAGGTGTATATAATTATATAAAGCTTCAAAACGATAAATAATTCAAATACAATTTTCATACATTATGCTAGCGTACATTTTTATTTTTTTATTATTATTATTATTTTTATTATTATTTATTTGACTGCAAATGGGTTTTTACCCGGTGGCAGTGGTCCTACAATAAGACACAACAAAACATAAGACAACAAAAACAATAAGAAACAACAGAACAATGAGACAGAACAAAACAATAAGACACAAAAAAACATAAGACAACAAAAATAATAACAACAGAACAATGAGACACAACAAAACAGTAAGACAAAAAGACATAAGACACAACAAAAACAATAACAATAAGAAACAACAGAACAATGAGACACAACAAAACAGTAAGACAAAAAGACATAAGACACAACAAAAACAATAAGACAACAAAACAATGAGGCACAAAAAACATAAGGCACAACAAGAACAATAAGACACAACAAAACAACACACCACACTCAAAATAAAACAACTCATAATATTACAAAACCGTATAACCTAAAGTACATAACTTAAAAATTAATACCAACTAGACATAAGTCAGTAACAGTAATGAATCACACGTTTCATCAGGACCTTCTCTTCACTTCACTACACTTATGAAGCCTTCCCATCCTCACCCCAATTTACTGCACCCACCCATCTATTCCCTTCACTTCACCTCATTTATCACTTTCCTAACCTTCTTCCTAAACGTACTTGGTTTACAGGAGAGAGTTCCTAAAACCTCAGCAGGTAGCTGGTTCCAGAGTTGGATGGTAATATTTACAAAGGAATATTTTCCGATATCTGTTCTTTGTTTTCTGCTCCTAACTTTCCGAATATGATCGACTCTGCTCAGGTAGTATGGCCTTTGCAATCTGTCACCTATAGCTTTCCATGCCCGATCTCCCGTGTACGCCTTAAAGAGAGCACATATTCGTGCTATCTTTCTACGCTGTGCCAGGGTTTCCCAGTTCGAATCGCTCCTGTGATATGCAAATTTACATGCTTTCCTTTGCACCCGTTCTAACGCATTTATCTGCCCCTCCCTGTAAGGATCCCAGCACGCCGCCCCATATTCCAGAATCGGACGCACTAGTGATGTGTAGGCTAGACTTTTAGTGTTACTGTTCCCCTTTTTGAGAACACGCATTGTAAAATGAAGTGCCTTCCAGGCTTTTTTCACCGTATAATTTACTTGATCAGCCCAGCTTAAATCGCTGCTTAAGATAATTCCCAAGTATTTACAAGATGCTATAACGTGTTCCATTTGTTTGCAGACCACCGATGTTAAACTGACCGGTCTGTAATTTGTGACCAATGATCGATCACCTCCTTTGTAAATAGGAACCACTATGGCTTTTTTCCAGTCCCTTGGTATAGTGGCATTATTAATTGTTACGTCCAATAATCGCGCCAGGTATGGAATCATGGCTTCCCCACCCAGTTTTAGAATTTCCCCAGAAATGCTGTCAGGCCCTATTGATTTGCTTTTTCCCATCCCTGCTAGCCTTTTTCTAATTATTTTAGTACTAATGGCGAAGGGTTCGCCTGAGTTAGCGCATTGTATCTGCGGGATGCTACGCTCGCAGCTTGTTCGTCCTACTAAAAAAATACGCAAAAGATTTTCATAAAAATGTGTGAGTGTGTGTGAGGGGGGGAGGGGGGGGCTAAGCGAGTTTTATTTTGGCTTTCCTACTTTCGTATTGGTCAAATACGACAACTCTGCATGAAGCTTAAATCGAACTTAATCAATTTTCTCCTAAACCGGTCGTCGATTGGTAACTTATAAACCCTTAAAAAAGTTTCATATCAAAGTCTGCAAATTCCACACAAAAAGATTTGTTCTGTGGTGAGCCGGCAGATTTAACAAAAACCAAAAGAAAATTTCGCATCGATATGCGTGAGAGAAAGGCCGATGGTCGCATCAGCGCGTTTTAAAACAGCAAACAAGCACTGAGGGCCTTCAGAATTCGTAAGTAACATTTGAAATTATGGGTTTATATTCGTATGAAGAGAATGTATTAAGTTACGAGGAAAATACAGTTATTATCATTGATTAATTGGAAATAATTAATTACAATGCATAAGATTGTGTCCGTCTTTTCACATTTGCTGGATCATGGAATTGAATGCAGAAAGCGACTAGCGTCGGAAAACAAGAGCTCGAGACACTTGTTAGGTCAACGACGTGACCCCGAGGATTGTGTCACAAGAAAGGAATGACGAAGTTACGCAACGATCTCGTAACTGCCCAGCGCTCATGGCCAAAGCGGACATGCGGGGGGGGGGGGGGGGGGGGGGGGGGGGGCAAACTGAGCGCTAAATAATTCGCTACAATGAATTCGTAATCTGATCTTCATTTGTCCGCATTTGGCTTTCCTCTTCCGTCCGTTAATTGAAATTATTTATCCCACGTGCATAAAACACAAGTACAGGTTTACGTCGGGGATGCGTTCCTGGACGAATCGGTGTAAATTGGAACGATTTTATAATGTAAATCAATGGGAAGTCAATGACACGCGTTCCCAGCACCAAAACATTGACGAGTAAAATAATGGCATTGCATTTAAAGCTCTGAAATAACGTAAATAAAATAAAGGTAATTTAAAAAATATGGCGTGATGAAGGGGCGTGAGTTCTCTGACGAAGTCCCTGGTTCAGGATCGTCATGTTTTTTTAAAAAAGGCGTGTAGTGTGGACTGTCGTGATTTCTTCTTTCATTCTTTCTTTCTTTCTTTCTTTCTTTCAAAATTTCATGGATGCCACAACACTCCTCTTCGCCCTAGCACAAGAGAAAAAGTTTGCATTTCACAAACAACTTTTACCGATTCATCGATCTCATTGGAGCAAATTCGCGTTAACGAAACTTACGTAAATGCATTTTTTTTATTCAAAATCAGCGATATAAGAATTACGAGATATATTGTAAAACGTTATAAATAATAGTAAAATATATTCTTTTCACTTTTTAGCTTTCTGGTTTCAAAACCGGCGTTATTCTGAATCGGCGCAAATCGAGGGCTACGTGTACGTCCGCCTAATTTGAAGAGAAACGTGACTTTTCCCAAGTCCGTTTGAAACTCGTACAGACACCGCGAAACGCACTTTGTCATAATCCAAAGAATTTATCTGGATTCCCGTTTGCATCCAAAGCACTTTCTGTTAGCGAACATTATCACCGCACTAGTGGCGATGCCGGAAGGGGCGAGGGGGGGGAGACAACAGGATTTTTGTCGCATTCCGTAAAACATTGTTAATCGCCAATCTGACTGCAGCCAACCTGTTTTACTTCCAGAAAGGCCGACTTTAGAAGCTCCAGTTACGTTTCCCAAGACTCAAGTACGATGCCTGGAGTCACTCAGAATCACGTCGTAAACGATGCGTCGCCACGCCAAGCGATGAAAGTCCAGACAGCGCGAAGTTCGTGAAGACCAATTTTATGTCAACGTAAAAACTTTGAAGCCGAAACTACAAGCCAAAATGTATTTCACCTGACCACTCTTAATGTAGGCTCCAATACCAAATTTAGTCTATATCAGTTATGCGGTTTGGGAAATGAAAAACGTGTGGGCCAGATCTAAACCTTACTTTGTGTTTGCGTATTTGGATGGACCCTGCAACATCGGCTATCCTTACTGAAAGATCTCCACGATCAAGAATGCATGGCACCGATCTACACGACATTCATTTTAACCGTGGCCTACTCTGCGCACGGCGTTCTTTGTGCAGTTACTTTATACCTCGACGTATGATTTTGGTCGAGACTGCAAAATTAAGCCATATTAAATTCTGTGTTCAAGGAAAGAAACTGTTAACACTTCCATGTAATTCTACACAACTAGAAAACAGACGCTCGCAGTTTTCGCAATTGAGCAAGGACAAACGATGGTTTAAACTGTACATGTTCTTCGTTACACTCTTTAATAAAATTATTCCCAAATGATGTGTTCGGTTTTCTCGTCATTCTGCACGGACAATTTTCTAGTCCTGATTAAATCCGCGATCGCTTCGAGTTCATTTCAAATAAACATCAATTCATTTGATTCGCCGCTTCATAATCTAGCAGTTGGTACAGCGACGTTAGTTTTTCCGGTCACTTGAATTTCCTGAAAACGCCGAGGAAATTTTGGACAGGCTTTGGCCGGATTCCAATCGTTCAAAGGCTTCTGTCCTGACCTCAAAATCCCGGATGTGGCGGAAGAGAATTCGATACCCACATGAAGTGGGCGAGACCCATTGGAGCGTGTTTCGGCTTCAGCGTCAAATTTCGCTTCAGTGGGCTTCCTTGCCGGCAAAGTGGAAATGGATGCGGGGTGCATGTCGTCTAGTCCAAGCACAGTTCTCAGTTGTCCTTGAGAGTAATAAAACCGAAACTGTGTGTCGTTAAAAGGTCAACGAAGGTCACGGAACATAAAAATGTTTTCCAGCACAATTTGAGGCTGAGGCCTGCATCACTCACGTGCACTCTGACGTCGAAGGAATCAAACGTTGCGAGAAACAAGCAAGGAGACATGAAACATTCAGTGTTGCCACGCTCTGCGCGACAAACTTTGGTTTCCAGTGAATGCTAATTGTTTTTTTTTTAACATGTATTTCCATGCAAACAATCCGAGGACTCGTGAAATGCCGTCATTTGCAGACTTCGCTGTCCGTACAAATCCAAACCTTCCTTGAACACCAGAAAAGGTTACCAGGTGCGAAGTTGCAACAACGTAGTTTCGGCCTCTAAACGGGTGTTTTTCAGGAGACCTCCTTTGCGCTGATTGGTCCACTCACAAAGAGCGATATATGCCCGTATTGCCCGTGCACATGTCCAACGCTTTGTTTCTCTCGCCTTCACAAAGAATTGCGATCAGTCGTATTCTGGGACTCTCTTTCAAAATGCCTACCCCCGATAACGGAGACCTTCAGCCAGAATTATCCAGATGGATCTCCTTTGTCCTGACCCTCAGCCAAACAAAAATCCCGTTTTTACGCACAAATTTCGCGAGCCTTCCTGACGCCACGTTCCAAAGAAACACGACGCCTGAATTTCTACATACTCGCGAACTTTGTCATTTTAAGAGCTGAGAAACGCGAGAATTTTCCAGCAAGGAAATGGAGATCAAAGATTGAGGGCGTCGTTTATTCTAGACGCCTTGGCATTGGTAAATGATCTGTGTCGTCATAAAGGGTCGAATTCGCGCAGTCATTACTGTTTTGATGTCCATTACCTCGAACGCGCATGCGCACATCCAGCACATATCTCGTGTTCGTAACAACACCAGAATATTGAGTGCGAACGTGCCGCAAATTAACCCTGATAAATCCCCGTGATATCGGAACCACAGCAGTGATTTACCTGCCAGAGGGGAACAATTTATCAGAGAGATGTCAGGCGGAGACTGGAGGGTCACAGATTGGCAAAGTAGAGAGCGAATTCACTTCTGCGTTCGCTAACGCAGTTCATCAACGACTTAAGTCTGTTCAGAACACAAAATTACGCGTACACAAAATCTGTACTGCATAATGAGATTAACGGCTTCATTCAGAAAAACTTCCGGTCTCCGTTACATTAATCAACAAGTCAGGAAATTCAGGAGGTATATTAACAGCAAAGTTGCATTATCTGAATCTCGCGTTCGATCTCCAACTGAGTCCGTGTTGAGCCAAATAAGATCCGTGGCTGAAACTCAGCGACTCTCAAAGTTTTATTACAGATATCCGGTTTTAAGAGCAGAACATTTAAGGGATAACATAATGAACCATGTTTATATGAATAAATGGTAAACTTTTGGAGATAAAACTCTTCTAAGTACGTGTTTATTTTTTTTTTGGGGGGGGGGGTTACGTCTGCTTGTCTACAGCCAGTTTCAAATCACGATGCCAATTAACAACAAATATCGGAAACACAAAAAAGAAGACCTGACTTCTAGCCTCGCCAGTGAAAACGCGAATGAATGATACTGACGATGCTTTCTGCTCGTTAACAAAAGCTTGCTGGATCGCGCGTGCTTTACGGCCTTCGAGTAAGACGATCGACGATTTCGGAACCCATTTCCAGTTGCTTCGGCATGAGTAACAGAAGAGAATTCTGCACTTGAGCAAACTGCAGGTGAACAGTTTAAAACAGAATTTTTGCAAATGCGACACGTGCGTGTATATTCTAAGAAGCCCGTAAAATCCCATCAGACATGCAAGGATCTTAGTTTGCGAGTGTTAAATAATGTCTTGACGTTCCACATGGAACGAGACAAATTAGTTTAATCGACAGTCAGGGAATGCGCTTCTGAAACCTTATCTTCCGGCATCTCATGGACCATAATTTATCTGTCGTCTTCTTCGGAACTTCGTCTCTTAAACTGGCTTGGGCCTGTGAGGAATAAATCAGCAGGAGGTCGGAGACTACTACAAAATAACGAGGTCCCTAATTTTATTAAGATGACGAAATAAATGATAATTAGACGGAGAATTAGTTAGAAACCATGAGAAAATCCTATTCGTAAAACCAGAAGGGGACAGACCAACTGGAACACTCTGACGCTGACGTCAGATCACATGAAAATGATATTAAAGAAGCTGGATGGGAATTCTCAGCGTACTTTTGTGAGCGAAGTCACAGGCCTTGAACTACCTTAGTGACCACAAGAAGGACTTTTCTCGTTTTGTCCTCAGTCCACATCCTCGATTTAATAACAATAAAAAAAAGGGCACTATTTGGAGAGAAATACGAATTTCATGAAACTGGACAGAGCTACAAATGAATCCAAGTTCGCGTCAGTAAGGACATTGGTACGCGGCCATTAACGCACACGGGGGCAGGATCGTGTTTTGTTTTATGATTTGAAGTTCTCCTTCGTAACACAGGCACAAGATAAAATGGACGAGGTTTCGTAATTTCGTCCCAGTAGCAATAATTTCAGAATCAATTACTTTGATGAGTAGCATTTATGTATCTACTTATTGTAAGATTTGGGCAAATAAACTCGGCTCATTTAAATGAATGTCCTTCGTTTTTCATATGAGGGCCACTGGCATCCGCTAGCAGGAATCACATTTCTCTTAAGCTCGAAGCTTCAGTCGAGCTCCCACGTTTACGAATTACGACCGTCTTAAAAGGCTCTGAATTCTTATCGCTTCAAACGCCTGCGCCTGCGGAAAACTACGTGAAGTGCTGCGTGTTGCCTGTACTTCAAGTGCAGGAGCAGTGGATGTTCTCATACATTCAAATGCAATCTCCTTATGTCTGTGGGTTACGGCGTATTCGAGTTAGGCACTGATTTGCGACTCGGAAAAGAGCAAATTCTATTTTTCGCACTCACGTCGTTCGAACGGGTACGAATTATTCCCAAGCGTCGCGAACAGACGCTCAACCGGCCTCAGCGCCTGGGGCACGCTCTAGCGGGTTTGCTGTGACATCGGCGAATTACCTCGGCGTCTGAGGAAATTGAAGTTTTAGCGCCGGGGAGGGGAGGGGAGGGGAGGGGAGGGGGTGGATGTACGCCGCTCGTCTCGAAGCTGACGTTTCTCTGGCGTCTAAGCAAATAACTGAGTACGAAAATTGGAAATTTCTTTTTCGCGTTGCATAAAGTAAGAATCAGCAATGGACGAGGAGGATGGACCAGTTCAAGCACTGAGGATCAACACAATTTAAGTTAATTCCACATTAATTTACTCTAACACTGATGCATTGTTTATTCATTACATGGCTCTGATAGGGCAGATTCCCTTTTATAGGCGTAATGAGAATCCAGTGAATCGACTTATCGATATTGATTCATTCGATGAGAGGAGGATGGACCAGTTCAAGCACCGAGGATCAACACACATTCAGAACCGGGGGATGCCACAGCAATCTCATTCTGTGTCTCGCATACGAGAGCAATGCCATTTTCAGTGAGACTTTCAGTTAGGACCCAAATGGAACAGACGATGAGAGATGGAATTCTCGAATATTCCAAGTCATGCCACTTAAATCCACTCACGATTATGACGATATTCAGGGAAAGGCTCCCCGCATCTTCGTAGACGAACGCTGTGTGAACCGGGCTACGAACCCAGACCAATCACGCTACGCTCCGATGGCCGAGCTGCTGCATCGACTCCGTGGATGTTTTTCGGCTTATCCGGTGCTCTTTTCACGTTGTTTTGAATCCCGATTCCAGGAAATACGTACACGGCTCTCCTATTTGAGCAGCACGTCTCAAGAAGTCCTTAGGGTTGTACAAAGCTTTGTCATTTCTCATCGAGAAGCCAGACGGACGATGCAAATAAGATTAATCAAGCCAGTGGCGCTAGTAATTTCCTCGCCTGAGCGAACGCGAGATGCAGGAAGGCTTGTTGGTGAAGGCCATTAACCTGGATAGAGATTCTTCGATAGGACGCAAACTTAGGGATCTGGCCCCGTACCTAGCCCGGAATAATATTCTGAAGAGTCTGTGTAATAAGAATTATCCGTACTGAACTTGAAAACCGAGTCATTGTCTCCACTCACGCATCTCACCAACTTTTATCGCGCTAAGAAAGGTCGAAACGCTGTGGTTACGCAAAATCCACTGCCACCAAACCCCTCAGAAATGGCCGGAGCTGCTCCCCAAGACTGAAAAGTGGTTTAATGGAACAGTATCTCAAGCTACGGGCCACAGGCCCAAAGAGCGAATGTGCGATCTACCACGGCCAGATCTTTGCTAAATTCTGATCTGAATCAGTGGATGAGTGCCCTCCTATCGATTTAAAATCAAGGCCAACGAAAGAAATCCGAAGAGACAAACCTAACTAAACGACTTCGTTTGGGCAAGGCATGACCTCGACACAGCTGCAGAGTTTGGAAAATCTTCTTACTATAAAAATTTGTGATTTCGTCGTCGTTAATAAATTACGTCGTCAATCAACAATGTCAACAGATATTTGTTTATACTCTGCATTGTTGTGTTGGTATAGAAACACAACAATGCCGAGTAAACAAATAACGCTTCACAACAAAGAAATCAAAAAATATCAAGCCAGTCGCATGATCACTGCTCCAGAAGCAGCAGACCGCAATCTTGATTATCGACTGACAGTTGGCTTAAAACATCAGAAAAGCGAAAGAAGACGTCATCAAGTATTTGAAGTACCGACTCCAACAACTTCAACAAAGTAAACTGATACTCATTCGATATATTACGATTACGAAAACTATTATGATCGATTTTAAGACGAAGATTTGCAAGGGTGGAGAGAGACGTGGAAGGTTGACTGAACAAGAACATCGACGTAAAGACGTAGAATATCAGATTAGAGAACGCGCTCCGAAAGGAGCGCGTTGCTCAGGTCTATCTACTATAAAAATTTGTGATTTTCGTTGTCTTCAGGAAATGAAGTCTTCAAACAATGTCAACAGATATTTGTTTATACTCTGCATTGTTGTGTTGGTATAGAAACACAACAATGCCGAGTAAACAAATAACGCTTCACAACAAAGAAATCAAAAAATACCAAGCCAGTCGCATTATCACTGCTCTACAAGCAGCACATCGTCTCCGAACAGCGACAGAAAACTATTTAAGAAATGGAGAAAAGTGAGAGAAGGTAATCTGATACTGATAATAATACTCATTCAAGTCAAACTGCTTACGAAAACTGACGCCTCTGTGTTTAAATTATATTTAGGCGATAAATACAATGAAAGGAAGGGGTTAAAAGACTTGAGTAAGACACAAAAAAAACCCTCCGAAGGGGGGGGGGGGTAGTTTAGTTTCTTACTCAAGATTTTAACAAATTAATATATACAAAAACCTCAGAATTTTAAATTTTAAAAAGAAATGCAAAACTTGCTTTACGTATAGATTATAGCTATACATAAAGCTTAAAAATGTTCAGCAGAGATGAAAGCATCTACGGAATAGTAAGAGTGAGTGAAGAGGTAATATTTCAATGCAGGCTTATACCTTTATATAATAACTTAGACTTTTAACTGTTGGAAGATTATTAAACAACTTGATACCTGTATAGTAGACTCCTTTTTGATATTTAGTAAGGTTAGGATTTGGCACATAGAGATCACGTTTCCATCTTGTATTTAAATTATGTACATCTGTATTTCTTTTAAATTTATCTAAGTTTTCCACCACACATGATAGACAGCAGAGTATAAATTCACTTGCAAGTGGAAGTATATTAAATTTACGAAATAATTTCCTACAAGACACCCTGCTTTTGACACCGGCCATTATTCTAATTAATTTGTTTTGCATGTAAAAAGTTGTCAGTGGAACCATGGTTCCGGATAATTTGACGTAAATACGTCACACCTGCTTTACAATCGAGTAAAGTTTAAGACATTGCTTATTTAAATTGAATTAGTTACGCTTAAGATGGGTCTGTGGTAGATGAATGTAATGTAATGTAATGTAAGGTAACTATGTAGGTAACCATTGTTGTTTATTTGTTGATAAACAGATGACGTTTCCCAGGTAACATATCAATGAAGTTTGACGTTTTCCAGGTAACATATCAATGAAGTTTGACGTTTCCCAGGTAACATATCAATGAAGTTTGACGTTTCCCAGGTAACATAACAATGGTTATGTTACCTAAGAAACTAATTGCTACGTGATCTGTTTACTCGGCATTGTTGTGTTACATTACTGCCGTCAACAATCCGCTTTCGTTATTGCGGAAAGAACTGAGCTGTGAATCGGCTGTAGAATAAGTGCGTCGTAGAATAGATAATTTTGTGCTGGTAAAAACGTTTTAGAATATCACAGGTACTTATCTTATGTAAGAATTATTACATTACATTACATTATAGAGACGTATTTACGTCAGATTCTCCGGAACCGTAGTTCCTCTGTCAACATTTCATATCTTATATTTCTGAATCTGTAGTATTACAGAATCTGAAAATCGTGTACAATGAACACAGAAAAATACGACCTTGAACACATCCGTATGTGTTTTGTATTGTTCACTGAGGTGAACTCTAGAAACTGTGATGGGTGTGTTATAGCTTCATTGCTTAATTTAATTAACAGTAATATAAAAGTGATTTATATATTTTCAATTGTGTGTCTTTTAGATCCCGGTGACAGAAGGTGACGTCTTCAAACAATGGCAACAGATATTTGTTTATACTCTGCATTGTTGTGTTGGTATAGAAACACAACAATGCCGAGTAAACAAATAACGTAATAAATAAACAAATACCAAGCCAGTCGCATGATCACTGCTCTACAAGCAGCACATCGTCTCCGAACAGCGACAGAAAACTATTTAAGAAATGGAGAAAAGTGAGAGAAGACGTACTGACACCAACAAGGTAATCTGATACTGATAATAATACTCATTCAAGTCATACTGCGCATTCAAGGGTTAAAACACTTGGATAAGACACAAAACTAACCACCCTTTGGGGGGGGGGGTTAGTTTAGTTTCTTACTCAATGGGGAACTTCATACTTATGATTCAATTTAACATTTTAGAGTGATTAATTCAAGGAGTATGAGATGGTTGAGACATGTACCGCACAAAATTTAACAGCTTCAATTGACTTTAGGTAGGTGGATGATCTGAACACGACAATGAACCTTAAGAGTTCCATAATATAAAGCAATGATTTTGACGTAAATACGTCTACACGGAAGGGTCATTCGGCGAAAAAGTGTAACGGAGATGTGTAGGATCCGTATCCGTAACGTCGTGTTTGTTTATTTCAGTCGTAATCCAGGGCGAGCCTCAGGTACTGGGCGGGCGACAGGTGGCGGATAGTGATATGAGGGTTAGCTGCGAATAAGGGGCAGTCCCGGACCGAGGCGGCAAGACCGGAGAGCGTGGGAGTGTAGCTGGTGGCAGGCTACACCCATCAAATACCACATGAGCTCAGTGCCCCCACTGCCTTGTGGGTAGGGGAGGAATCCCCAAAGGCTAAGGGAAGGAAAACCCTGACAGAAAACCAAGGGTAGAAGGGGCTGCATAGGGATAGAGAAACCAGTCCTTCTAAGGGAAAGAACCCGGAATAAAAACTTATGGAGGACGGTGGGGGGGTGCACATCGGACTACCAACCCAATTCTGGAAGAAGCTCACACACTGAAAGGGCCGTAGTGCTAGAGAAGAAGAGGTTGGAGCAGAAGCGCACATGTAATGAAGAAATTCGAAACTTTCATTTTGTTTGTATGTATTCTTCCTTTGTGTGTGTCTGCGCGCGCGCGCGAGCGTTTGGGTGTGTGTATGTGGCGTGGGGCGTGGGGCGTGTGGGGCCTGGTGTCCTGTCGTGTTGTATCGTGTGGTTTGGTGTGTTGTGTGGTGTGTTCTGCAGTCGTGTCGCGTCGTGTCGTGTCGTCGTGTGCTGTCGTGTCGTGTGGTGTACTGTGGTGTGGGCCGACACCACACGACACGAGACGACGCCACACGAGACGACGCC
Source organism: Zootermopsis nevadensis (assembly GCF_977971745.1). NCBI lineage: Eukaryota > Metazoa > Arthropoda > Insecta > Blattodea > Termopsidae > Zootermopsis > Zootermopsis nevadensis. The sequence goes on from NW_028259191.1 coordinate 200,703, forward strand.
ACACGACACGACGCCACACGACACGACGCCACACGAGAGGACGCCACACGAGACGACGCCACACGAGACGACGCCACACGAGACGACACACCACGCGACACGTCAGCACACCACACGACACGACACTACACGACTGCACACCACACCACACCACACCACACCACACCACACGACAAGACACCACCCCCACACCACGCCCCAGACGCCCCACACGCCACACACACACCCAAGCGCGCGCGCACACGCACACACACACACAGAGGAGGAAGACGTACAAACCTAATGAAAGTTTCGATATTCATTACATGTCCTTCTTCTTCTTCTTTACCACTACGGCCCTTTCAGTGTGTCAGCTTCTTCCAGAATTGGGTTCTTAGCCCGATGTCCAACCCCCATAGTCCTCCAGAAGTTTTTATTCCGGGTTCTTTCCCTTAGAAGGATTGGTTTCTCTTTTCCTATGCAGCCCCTTCAACCCTTGGTTTTCTGTCAGGGTTTTCCTTCCCTGTTTTAAAGAAGTAATTGTTTTGTTTGTTTGTTTGTTCCGAAATGTAAATCGATCAATCGATAAGGAACATGAATGATATTTTATTATCTTAATTATAATAAATTTTAAATAAAATTATATTGTGATCAGACGGATTAAAATAAATAATTGATATAATTGTTTTATTTCCATTGTCATAAATATTGTACAGATTTCTTCCAATTTTGGGCTGTGGTCTCCAGAAACCAAGTTTCATTGCTGGAGAGTGGCCATGTTTGAAGAATATTCAGATTTCATATTTATTAGAATGTGGAACAGGAAATCTACCTTTTAGTTTTTAGTTTTCATTTTTATGTTTGATAGGCTACTCGAGCCATGAGACATGGCTCATCCTCCCCCCCCCCCTCCAAAAAATGCTCCCTGGGCCGGGGTTGTCGTAGTACAGGTGCCGGTAGCTCCGATCACAGGTGACTTCCGGTCTGCTCTAAAGCAGCTCCCAGTCTTCATGCGCGATCCCATTACAGCATCATACGGGTGAGTTTCCTCTCTGGCCCGATCCACCCCTCCTTAAACAACCTGGCCACCCCGGGCTCCCCCCAGGGTGTCCATATTGATACCGAGCTTAGCTGTGGGACACAGAACACCAGAACTCCCAACCTCAAGTCATTTCTCAACACTTAGCCTCTAAGTAGTTGGATTACAGGAGTTCGTCACCACTCCCAGCACGTCGGAGCCCCAGCCCTGGCTTTCAGCTTCGTTGTGGGCACCGAAAGTGCATACGCAGAGTCACGACCGAGTAGACAACCCCCCCCCCCCCCACAAAAAAAAATGAAAGTGATAGTGGAACCACGGTTCCGGAGAATTTGACGTAAATACGTCTTTACGGAAAGGAAGTTTATATATTGGCTTTATTCTAAATATTCCCTTCATACATGCTGTACAAATGAGATAAGTTTGATTAAGACTTTGCTTATTTAACCTGAATTAGTTACGCTTAAGATGGGTCTGTGGTAGCTGAAATATCTTTTTTTTATTTTTACTATAAAAATTTGTGATTTCGTCGTCATCAATCAACAATGTCAACAGATATTTGTTTATACTCTGCATTGTTGTGTTGGTATAGAAACACAACAATGCCGAGTAAACAAATAACGCTTCACAACAAAGAAATCAAAAAATATCAAGCCAGTCGCATTATCACTGCTCCAGAAGCAGCAGACCGCAATCTTGATTATCGACTGACAGTTGGCTTAAAACATCAGAAAAGCGAAAGAAGACGTCATCAAGTATTTGAAGTACCAACTCCAACAACTTCACAAGGTAAACTGATCCTCATTCGATATATTACGATTACGAAAACTATTATGATCGATTTTAAGACGAAGATTTGCAAGGGTGGGGATGGACGTAGAAAGTTGACTGAACAAGAACAGCGACGTAAAGACGTAGAATATCAGATTAGAGAACGCGCTCCGGAAGGAGCGCCCTGCTCTAGTCTTCTACTATAAAAATTTGTGATTTTCGTTGCCTTCAGGAAATGACGTCTTCAAACAATGTCAACAGATATTTGTTTATACTCTGCATTGTTGTGTTGGTATAGAAACACAACAATGCCGAGTAAACAAATAACGCTTCACAACAAAGAAATCAAAAAATACCAAGCCAGTCGCATTATCACTGCTCTACAAGCAGCACATCGTCTCCGAACAGCGACAGAAAGCTATTTAAGAAATGGAGAAAAGTGAGAGAAGGTAATCTGATACTGATAATAATACTCATTCAAGTCAAACTGCTTACGAAAACTGACGCCTCTGTGTTTAAATTATATTTAGGCGATAAATACAATGAAAGGAAGGGGTTAAAAGACTTGAGTAAGACACAAAAAAAACCCTCCGAAGGGGGGGGGGGTTAGTTTAGTTTCTTACTCAAGATTTTAACAAATTAATATATACAAAAACCTCAGAATTTTAAATTTTAAAAAGAAATGCAAAACTTGCTTTACGTATAGATTATAGCTATACATAAAGCTTAAAAATGTTCAGCAGAGATGAAAGCATCTACGGAATAGTAAGAGTGAGTGAAGAGGTAATATTTCAATGCAGGCTTATACCTTTATATAATAACTTAGACTTTTAACTGTTGGAAGATTATTAAACAACTTGATACCTGTATAGTAGACTCCTTTTTGATATTTAGTAAGGTTAGGATTTGGCACATAGAGATCACGTTTCCATCTTGTATTTAAATTATGTACATCTGTATTTCTTTTAAATTTATCTAAGTTTTCCACCACACATGATAGACAGCAGAGTATAAATTCACTTGCAAGTGGAAGTATATTAAATTTACGAAATAATTTTCTACAAGATACCCTGCTTTTGACACCGGCCATTATTCTAATTAATTTGTTTTGCATGTAAAAAGTTGTCAGTGGAACCATGGTTCCGGATAATTTGACGTAAATACGTCACACTTGCTTTACAATCGAGTAAAGTTTGATTAAGACATTGCTTATTTAACTTGAATTAGTTACGCTTAAGATGGGTCTGTGGTAGATGAATGTAATGTAATGTAATGTAAGGTAACTATGTAGGTAACCATTGTTGTTTATTTGTTGATAAACAGATGACGTTTCCCAGGTAACATATCAATGAAGTTTGACGTTTTCCAGGTAACATATCAATGAAGTTTGACGTTTCCCAGGTAACATATCAATGAAGTTTGACGTTTCCCAGGTAACATAACAATGGTTATGTTACCTAAGAAACTAATTGCTACGTGATCTGTTTACTCGGCATTGTTGTGTTACATTACTGCCGTCAACAATCCGCTTTCGTTATTGCGGAAAGAACTGAGCTGTGAATCGGCTGTAGAATAAGTGCGTCGTAGAATAGATAATTTTGTGCTGGTAAAAACGTTTTAGAATATCACAGGTACTTATCTTATGTAAGAATTATTACATTACATTACATTATAGAGACGTATTTACGTCAGATTCTCCGGAACCGTAGTTCCTCTGTCAACATTTCATATCTTATATTTCTGAATCTGTAGTATTACAGAATCTGAAAATCGTGTACAATGAACACAGAAAAATACGACCTTGAACACATCCGTATGTGTTTTGTATTGTTCACTGAGTTGAACTCTAGAAACTGTGATGGGTGTGTTATAGCTTCATTGCTTAATTTAATTAACAGTAATATAAAAGTGATTTATATATTTTCAATTGTGTGTCTTTTAGATCCCGGTGACAGAAGGTGACGTCTTCAAACAATGGCAACAGATATTTGTTTATACTCTGCATTGTTGTGTTGGTATAGAAACACAACAATGCCGAGTAAACAAATAACGTAATAAATAAACAAATACCAAGCCAGTCGCATGATCACTGCTCTACAAGCAGCACATCGTCTCCGAACAGCGACAGAAAACTATTTAAGAAATGAAGAAAAGTGAGAGAAGGTAATCTGATACTGATAATAATACTCATTCAAGTCAAACTGCTTACGAAAACTGACGCCTCTTTGTTTAAATTATGTTTAGGCGATAAATACAATGAAAGGAAGGGGTTAAAAGACTTGAGTAAGACACAAAATTAACCATCCCTTTGGGGGGGGGGGGTTAGTTTAGTTTTTTACTCAAGATTTTAACAAATTAATATACAAAAACCTCAGAATTTTAAATTTTAAAAAGAAATGCAAAACTTGCTTTACGTATAGATTATAGATATACATAAAGCTTAAAAAATTTCAGCAGAGATGAAAGCATCTACGGAATAGTAAGAGTGAGTGAAGAGGTAATATTTCAATGCAGGCTTGAATACCTTTATATAATAACTAAGACTTTTAACTGTTGGTGGAAGATTATTAAATAACTTGATACCTGTATGGTAGACTCCTTTTTGATATTTAGTAAGGTTAGGATTTGGCACATAGAGATCATGTTTCCATCTTGTATTTAAATTATGTACATCTGTATTTATTTTAAATTTATCTAAGTTTTCCACCACACATGATAGACAGCAGAGTATAAATTCACTTGCAAGTGGAAGTATATTAAATTTACGAAATAATTTTCTACAAGATACCCTGCTTTTGACACCGGCCATTATTCTAATTAATTTGTTTTGCATGTAAAAAGTTGTCAGTGGAACCATGGTTCCGGATAATTTGACGTAAATACGTCACACCTGCTTTACAATCGAGTAAAGTTTGATTAAGACATTGCTTATTTAAATTGAATTAGTTACGCTTAAGATGGGTCTGTGGTAGATGAATGTAATGTAATGTAATGTAAGGTAACTATGTAGGTAACCATTGTTTATTTGTTGATAAACAGATGACGTTTCCCAGGTAACATATCAATGAAGTTTGACGTTTCCCAGGTAACATATCAATGAAGTTTGACGTTTCCCAGGTAATATAACAATGAAGTTATGTTATCTAAGAAACTAATTGTTACGTGATCTCTTTACTCGGCATTGTTGTGTTACATTACTGCCGTCAACAATCCGCTTTCGTTATTGCGGAAAGCGCTGAGCTGTGAATCGGCTGTAGAATAAGTGCGTCGTAGAATAGATAATTTTGTGCTGGTAAAAACGTTTTAGAATATCACAGGTACTTATCTTATGTAAGAATTATTACATTACATTACATTATAGAGACGTATTTACGTCAGATTCTCCGGAACCGTGGTTCATCTGTCAACATTTCATAACTTATATTTCTGAATCTGTAGTATTACGGAATCTGAAAATCGTGTACAATGAACACAGAAAAATACAAACCCAAATTTTAGACCTTGAACACATTCGTATGTGTTTTGTATTGTTCACTGAGGTGAACTCTAGAAACTGTGATGGGTGTGTTATAGCTTCATTGCTTAATTTAATTAACAGTAATATAAAGTGATTTATATATTTTCAATTGTGTCTGTCTTTTAGATACCGGTGACAGAAGGTGACGTCTTCAAACAATGTCAACAGATATTTGTTTATACTCTGCATTGTTGTGTTGGTATAGAAACACAACAATGCCGAGTAAACAAATAACGTAATAAATAAACAAATACGAAGCCAGTCGCATGATCACTGCTCTACAAGCAGCACATCGTCTCCGAACAGCGACAGAAAACTATTTAAGAAATGGAGAAAAGTGAGAGAAGACGTACTGACACCAACAAGGTAATCTGATACTGATAATAATACTCATTCAAGTCATACTGCGCATTCAAGGGTTAAAACACTTGGATAAGACACAAAACTAACCACCCTTTGGGGGGGGGGGTTAGTTTAGTTTCTTACTCAATGGGGAACTTCATACTTATGATTCAATTTAACATTTTAGAGTGATTAATTCAAGGAGTATGAGATGGTTGAGACATGTACCGCACAAAATTTAACAGATTCAATTGACTTTAGGTAGGTGGATGATCTGAACACGACAATGAACCTTAAGAGTTCCATAATATAAAGCAATGATTTTGACGTAAATACGTCTACACGGAAGGGTCATTCGGCGAAAAAGTGTAACGGAGATGTGTAGGATCCGTATCCGTAACGTCGTGTTTGTTTATTTCAGTCGTAATCCAGGGCGAGCCTCAGGTACTGGGCGGGCGACAGGTGGCGGATAGTGATATGAGGGTTAGCTGCGAATAAGGGGCAGTCCCGGACCGAGGCGGCAAGACCGGAGAACGTGGGAGTGTAGCTGGTGGCAGGCTACACCCATCAAATACCACATGAGCTCAGTGCCCCCACTGCCTTGTGGGTAGGGGAGGAATCCCCAAAGGCTAAGGGAAGGAAAACCCTGACAGAAAACCAAGGGTAGAAGGGGCTGCATAGGGATAGAGAAACCAGTCCTTCTAAGGGAAAGAACCCGGAATAAAAACTTATGGAGGACGGTGGGGTGGGTGCACATCGGACTACCAACCCAATTCTGGAAGAAGCTCACACACTGAAAGGGCCGTAGTGCTAGAGAAGAAGAGGTTGGAGCAGAAGCGCACATGTAATGAAGAAATTCGAAACTTTCATTTTGTTTGTATGTATTCTTCCTTTGTGTGTGTCTGCGTGCGCGCGCGAGCGTTTGGGTGTGTGTATGTGGCGTGGGGCGTGGGGCGTGTGGGGCCTGGTGTCCTATCGTGTTGTATCGTGTGGTTTGGTGTGTTGTGTGGTGTGTTCTGCAGTCGTGTCGCGTCGTGTCGTGTCGTCGTGTGCTGTCGTGTCGTGTGGTGTACTGTGGTGTGGGCCGACACCACACGACACGAGACGACGCCACACGAGACGACGCCACACGACACGACGCCACACGAGAGGACGCCACACGAGACGACGCCACACGAGACGACGCCACACGAGACGACGCCACACGAGACGACACACCACGCGACACGTCAGCACACCACACGACACGACACTACACGACTGCACACCACACCACACCACACCACACGACAAGACACCACCCCCACACCACGCCCCAGACGCCCCACACGCCACACACACACCCAAGCGCGCGCGCACACGCACACACACACACAGAGGAGGAAGACGTACAAACCTAATGAAAGTTTCGATATTCATTACATGTCCTTCTTCTTCTTCTTTACCACTACGGCCCTTTCAGTGTGTCAGCTTCTTCCAGAATTGGGTTCTTAGCCCGATGTCCAACCCCCATAGTCCTCCAGAAGTTTTTATTCCGGGTTCTTTCCCTTAGAAGGATTGGTTTCTCTTTTCCTATGCAGCCCCTTCAACCCTTGGTTTTCTGTCAGGGTCTTCCTTCCCTGTTTTAAAGAAGTAATTGTTTTGTTTGTTTGTTTGTTCCGAAATGTAAATCGATCAATCGATAAGGAATATGAATGATATTTTATTATCTTAATTATAATAAATTTTAAATAAAATTATATTGTGATCAGACGGATTAAAATAAATAATTGATATAATTGTTTTATTTCCATTGTCATAAATATTGTACAGATTTCTTCCAATTTTGGGCTGTGGTCTCCAGAAACCAAGTTTTATTGCTGGAGAGTGGCCATGTTTGAAGAATATTCAGATTTCATATTTATTAGAATGTGGAACAGGAAATCTACCTTTTAGTTTTTAGTTTTCATTTTTATGTTTGATTAGTGGAGTTAGGCTTTGAAATTTTCTATTATGATATATATTTAAAAAATGCTTTTTCATAGGTTAAAAAGCATACATACAGATTATGTGAATTTAAAGTTAAATTTGATAAATTATGCATGGAAATAGTTAAATAAATGGAATGATTGTTAATTTATAAATAATGATAGTTCATCATATAAATTGGAGTATTAAAACATCAGTAGGTCTCACAAGTTCTCTGCAGAATATATTTGTTTTAATTTGGAATGAACATTCTTCTCCATAATTGCAAAATCTGTGAGGTGGCAATTCAGCCCTACTGGCTCTCGTGACTGGACCAAATTATCCCAGGCCGGGAGGTGGTACGGTTGTGGGATGGTAATAGCGGTTAAGCCAAAAAACTTAATAAATGAACCCCCGATTAAACAACAAGGGATATTTAATAAAAATATATATAAATTCAAAAGGAGAACAAACTCCCAAGGCTCAGGCTCCGGTAGGGGGTTACAACCCAAAAAATATCAGACCTATCTGTCTCCAAGCTGAGTCGTTCTCTGCCCGGCGGACACACACACACACAGACTGTCTGCCCTGCTGTCTCATCTGGGTCTCGAAGCCGCCGACTCCAAAGAACTTCGAGAGAGCAGATAGGCTACTCGAGCCATGAGACATGGCTCATCCTCCCCCCCCCTCCAAAAAATGCTCCCTGGGCCGGGGTTGTCGTAGTACAGGTGCCGGTAGCTCCGATCACAGGTGACTTCCGGTCTGCTCTAAAGCAGCTCCCAGTCTTCATGCGCGATCCCATTACAGCATCATACGGGTGAGTTTCCTCTCTGGCCCGATCCACCCCTCCTTAAACAACCTGGCCACCCCGGGCTCCCCCCAGGGTGTCCATATTGATACCGAGCTTAGCTGTGGGACACAGAACACCAGAACTCCCAACCTCAAGTCATTTCTCAACACTTAGCCTCTAAGTAGTTGGATTACAGGAGTTCGTCACCACTCCCAGCACGTCGGAGCCCCAGCCCTGGCTTTCAGCTTCGTTGTGGGCACCGAAAGTGCATACGCAGAGTCACGACCGAGTAGACAACCCCCCCACCCCCACAAAAAAAAAATGAAAGTGATAGTGGAACCACGGTTCCGGAGAATTTGACGTAAATACGTCTTTACGGAAAGGAAGTTTATATATTGGCTTTATTCTAAATATTCCCTTCATACATGCTGTACAATTGAGATAAGTTTGATTAAGACTTTGCTTATTTAACCTGAATTAGTTACGCTTAAGATGGGTCTGTGGTAGCTGAAATATCTTTTTTTTATTTTTACTATAAAAATTTGTGATTTCGTCGTCATCAATCAACAATGTCAACAGATATTTGTTTATACTCTGCATTGTTGTGTTGGTATAGAAACACAACAATGCCGAGTAAACAAATAACGCTTCACAACAAAGAAATCAAAAAATATCAAACCAGTCGCATTATCACTGCTCCAGAAGCAGCAGACCGCAATCTTGATTATCGACTGACAGTTGGCTTAAAACATCAGAAAAGCGAAAGAAGACGTCATCAAGTATTTGAAGTACCAACTCCAACAACTTCACAAGGTAAACTGATCCTCATTCGATATATTACGATTACGAAAACTATTATGATCGATTTTAAGACGAAGATTTGCAAGGGTGGGGATGGACGTAGAAAGTTGACTGAACAAGAACAGCGACGTAAAGACGTAGAATATCAGATTAGAGAACGCGCTCCGGAAGGAGCGCCCTGCTCTAGTCTTCTACTATAAAAATTTGTGATTTTCGTTGCCTTCAGGAAATGACGTCTTCAAACAATGTCAACAGATATTTGTTTATACTCTGCATTGTTGTGTTGGTATAGAAACACAACAATGCCGAGTAAACAAATAACGCTTCACAACAAAGAAATCAAAAAATACCAAGCCAGTCGCATTATCACTGCTCTACAAGCAGCACATCGTCTCCGAACAGCGACAGAAAACTATTTAAGAAATGGAGAAAAGTGAGAGAAGGTAATCTGATACTGATAATAATACTCATTCAAGTCAAACTGCTTACGAAAACTGACGCCTCTGTGTTTAAATTATATTTAGGCGATAAATACAATGAAAGGAAGGGGTTAAAAGACTTGAGTAAGACACAAAAAAAACCCTCCGAAGGGGGGGGGGTTAGTTTAGTTTCTTACTCAAGATTTTAACAAATTAATATACAAAAACCTCAGAATTTTAAATTTTAAAAAGAAATGCAAAACTTGCTTTACGTATAGATTATAGCTATACATAAAGCTTAAAAATGTTCAGCAGAGATGAAAGCATCTACGGAATAGTAAGAGTGAGTGAAGAGGTAATATTTCAATGCAGGCTTATACCTTTATATAATAACTTAGACTTTTAACTGTTGGAAGATTATTAAACAACTTGATACCTGTATAGTAGACTCCTTTTTGATATTTAGTAAGGTTAGGATTTGGCACATAGAGATCACGTTTCCATCTTGTATTTAAATTATGTACATCTGTATTTCTTTTAAATTTATCTAAGTTTTCCACCACACATGATAGACAGCAGAGTATAAATTCACTTGCAAGTGGAAGTATATTAAATTTACGAAATAATTTTCTACAAGATACCCTGCTTTTGACACCGGCCATTATTCTAATTAATTTGTTTTGCATGTAAAAAGTTGTCAGTGGAACCATGGTTCCGGATAATTTGACGTAAATACGTCACACTTGCTTTACAATCGAGTAAAGTTTGATTAAGACATTGCTTATTTAACTTGAATTAGTTACGCTTAAGATGGGTCTGTGGTAGATGAATGTAATGTAATGTAATGTAAGGTAACTATGTAGGTAACCATTGTTGTTTATTTGTTGATAAACAGATGACGTTTCCCAGGTAACATATCAATGAAGTTTGACGTTTTCCAGGTAACATATCAATGAAGTTTGACGTTTCCCAGGTAACATATCAATGAAGTTTGACGTTTCCCAGGTAACATAACAATGGTTATGTTACCTAAGAAACTAATTGCTACGTGATCTGTTTACTCGGCATTGTTGTGTTACATTACTGCCGTCAACAATCCGCTTTCGTTATTGCGGAAAGAACTGAGCTGTGAATCGGCTGTAGAATAAGTGCGTCGTAGAATAGATAATTTTGTGCTGGTAAAAACGTTTTAGAATATCACAGGTACTTATCTTATGTAAGAATTATTACATTACATTACATTATAGAGACGTATTTACGTCAGATTCTCCGGAACCGTAGTTCCTCTGTCAACATTTCATATCTTATATTTCTGAATCTGTAGTATTACAGAATCTGAAAAACGTGTACAATGAACACAGAAAAATACGACCTTGAACACATCCGTATGTGTTTTGTATTGTTCACTGAGGTGAACTCTAGAAACTGTGATGGGTGTGTTATAGCTTCATTGCTTAATTTAATTAACAGTAATATAAAAGTGATTTATATACTTTCAATTGTGTGTCTTTTAGATCCCGGTGACAGAAGGTGACGTCTTCAAACAATGGCAACAGATATTTGTTTATACTCTGCATTGTTGTGTTGGTATAGAAACACAACAATGCCGAGTAAACAAATAACGTAACAAATAAACAAATACCAAGCCAGTCGCATGATCACTGCTCTACAAGCAGCACATCGTCTCCGAACAGCGACAGAAAACTATTTAAGAAATGAAGAATAGTGAGAGAAGACGTACTAACACCAACAAGGTAATCTGATACTGATAAGAATACTCATTCAAGTCATACTGCGCATTCAAGGGTTAAAACACTTGGATAAGACACAAAACTAACCACCCTTTGGGGGGGGGTTAGTTTAGTTTCTTACTCAATGGGGAACTTCATACTTATGATTCAATTTAACATTTTAGAGTGATTAATTCAAGGAGTATGAGATGGTTGAGACATGTACCGCACAAAATTTAACAGATTCAATTGACTTTAGGTAGGTGGATGATCTGAACACGACAATGAACCTTAAGAGTTCCATAATATAAAGCAATGATTTTGACGTAAATACGTCTACACGGAAGGGTCATTCGGCGAAAAAGTGTAACGGAGATGTGTAGGATCCGTATCCGTAACGTCGTGTTTGTTTATTTCAGTCGTAATCCAGGGCGAGCCTCAGGTACTGGGCGGGCGACAGGTGGCGGATAGTGATATGAGGGTTAGCTGCGAATAAGGGGCAGTCCCGGACCGAGGCGGCAAGACCGGAGAGCGTGGGAGTGTAGCTGGTGGCAGGCTACACCCATCAAATACCACATGAGCTCAGTGCCCCCACTGCCTTGTGGGTAGGGGAGGAATCCCCAAAGGCTAAGGGAAGGAAAACCCTGACAGAAAACCAAGGGTAGAAGGGGCTGCATAGGGATAGAGAAACCAGTCCTTCTAAGGGAAAGAACCCGGAATAAAAACTTATGGAGGACGGTGGGGGGGTGCACATCGGACTACCAACCCAATTCTGGCAGAAGCTCACACACTGAAAGGGCCGTAGTGCTAGAGAAGAAGAGGTTGGAGCAGAAGCGCACATGTAATGAAGAAATTCGAAACTTTCATTTTGTTTGTATGTATTCTTCCTTTGTGTGTGTCTGCGTGCGCGCGCGAGCGTTTGGGTGTGTGTATGTGGCGTGGGGCGTGGGGCGTGTGGGGCCTGGTGTCCTGTCGTGTTGTATCGTGTGGTTTGGTGTGTTGTGTGGTGTGTTCTGCAGTCGTGTCGCGTCGTGTCGTGTCGTCGTGTGCTGTCGTGTCGTGTGGTGTACTGTGGTGTGGGCCGACACCACACGACACGAGACGACGCCACACGAGACGACGCCACACGAGACGACGCCACACGACAGGACGCCACACGAGAGGACGCCACACGAGACGACGCCACACGAGACGACGCCACACGAGACGACGCCACACGAGACGACGCCACACGAGACGACGCCACACGAGACGACGCCACACGAGACGACGCCACACGAGACGACACACCACGCGACACGTCAGCACACCACACGACACGACACCACACGACTGCACACCACACCACACCACACCACACCACACCACACGACAAGACACCACCCCCACACCACGCCCGACGCCCCACACGCCACACACACACCCAAGCGCGCGCGCACACGCACACACACACACAGAGGAGGAAGACGTACAAACCTAATGAAAGTTTCGATATTCATTACATGTCCTTCTTCTTCTTCTTTACCACTACGGCCCTTTCAGTGTGTCAGCTTCTTCCAGAATTGGGTTCTTAGCCCGATGTCCAACCCCCATAGTCCTCCAGAAGTTTTTATTCCGGGTTCTTTCCCTTAGAAGGATTGGTTTCTCTTTTCCTATGCAGCCCCTTCAACCCTTGGTTTTCTGTCAGGGTTTTCCTTCCCTGTTTTAAAGAAGTAATTGTTTTGTTTGTTTGTTTGTTCCGAAATGTAAATCGATCAATCGATAAGGAATATGAATGATATTTTATTATCTTAATTATAATAAATTTTAAATAAAATTATATTGTGATCAGACGGATTAAAATAAATAATTGATATAATTGTTTTATTTCCATTGTCATAAATATTGTACAGATTTCTTCCAATTTTGGGCTGTGGTCTCCAGAAACCAAGTTTTATTGCTGGAGAGTGGCCATGTTTGAAGAATATTCAGATTTCATATTTATTAGAATGTGGAACAGGAAATCTACCTTTTAGTTTTTAGTTTTCATTTTTATGTTTGATTAGTGGAGTTAGGCTTTGAAATTTTCTATTATGATATATATTTAAAAAATGCTTTTTCATAGGTTAAAAAGCATACATACAGATTATGTGAATTTAAAGTTAAATTTGATAAATTATGCATGGAAATAGTTAAATAAATGGAATGATTGTTAATTTATAAATAATGATAGTTCATCATATAAATTGGAGTATTAAAACATCAGTAGGTCTCACAAGTTCTCTGCAGAATATATTTGTTTTAATTTGGAATGAACATTCTTCTCCATAATTGCAAAATCTGTGAGGTGGCAATTCAGCCCTACTGGCTCTCGTGACTGGACCAAATTATCCCAGGCCGGGAGGTGGTACGGTTGTGGGATGGTAATAGCGGTTAAGCCAAAAAACTTAATAAATGAACCCCCGATTAAACAACAAGGGATATTTAATAAAAATATATATAAATTCAAAAGGAGAACAAACTCCCAAGGCTCAGGCTCCGGTAGGGGGTTACAACCCAAAAAATATCAGACCTATCTGTCTCCAAGCTGAGTCGTTCTCTGCCCGGCGGACACACACACACACAGACTGTCTGCCCTGCTGTCTCATCTGGGTCTCGAAGCCGCCGACTCCAAAGAACTTCGAGAGAGCAGATAGGCTACTCGAGCCATGAGACATGGCTCATCCTCCCCCCCCCAAAAAAAAAAAAGATCCCAGGGCCGGGGTTGTCGTAGTACAGGTGCCGGTAGCTCCGATCACAGGTGACTTCCGGTCTGCTCTAAAGCAGCTCCCAGTCTTCATGCGCGATCCCATTACAGCATCATACGGGTGAGTTTCCTCTCTGGCCCGATCCACCCCTCCTTAAACAACCTGGCCACCCCGGGCTCCCCCCAGGGTGTCCATATTGATACCGAGCTTAGCTGTGGGACACAGAACACCAGAACTCCCAACCTCAAGTCATTTCTCAACACTTAGCCTCTAAGTAGTTGGATTACAGGAGTTCGTCACCACTCCCAGCACGTCGGAGCCCCAGCCCTGGCTTTCAGCTTCGTTGTGGGCACCGAAAGTGCATACGCAGAGTCACGACCGAGTAGACCCCCCCCCCCCACCAAAAAAAAAAATGAAAGTGATAGTGGAACCACGGTTCCGGAGAATTTGACGTAAATACGTCTTTACGGAAAGGAAGTTTATATATTGGCTTTATTCTAAATATTCCCTTCATACATGCTGTACAATTGAGATAAGTTTGATTAAGACTTTGCTTATTTAACCTGAATTAGTTACGCTTAAGATGGGTCTGTGGTAGCTGAAATATCTTTTTTTTATTTTTACTATAAAAATTTGTGATTTCGTCGTCATCAATCAACAATGTCAACAGATATTTGTTTATACTCTGCATTGTTGTGTTGGTATAGAAACACAACAATGCCGAGTAAACAAATAACGCTTCACAACAAAGAAATCAAAAAATATCAAGCCAGTCGCATTATCACTGCTCCAGAAGCAGCAGACCGCAATCTTGATTATCGACTGACAGTTGGCTTAAAACATCAGAAAAGCGAAAGAAGACGTCATCAAGTATTTGAAGTACCAACTCCAACAACTTCACAAGGTAAACTGATCCTCATTCGATATATTACGATTACGAAAACTATTATGATCGATTTTAAGACGAAGATTTGCAAGGGTGGGGATGGACGTAGAAAGTTGACTGAACAAGAACAGCGACGTAAAGACGTAGAATATCAGATTAGAGAACGCGCTCCGGAAGGAGCGCCCTGCTCTAGTCTTCTACTATAAAAATTTGTGATTTTCGTTGCCTTCAGGAAATGACGTCTTCAAACAATGTCAACAGATATTTGTTTATACTCTGCATTGTTGTGTTGGTATAGAAACACAACAATGCCGAGTAAACAAATAACGCTTCACAACAAAGAAATCAAAAAATACCAAGCCAGTCGCATTATCACTGCTCTACAAGCAGCACATCGTCTCCGAACAGCGACAGAAAGCTATTTAAGAAATGGAGAAAAGTGAGAGAAGGTAATCTGATACTGATAATAATACTCATTCAAGTCAAACTGCTTACGAAAACTGACGCCTCTGTGTTTAAATTATATTTAGGCGATAAATACAATGAAAGGAAGGGGTTAAAAGACTTGAGTAAGACACAAAAAAAACCCTCCGAAGGGGGGGGGGGGGGTTAGTTTAGTTTCTTACTCAAGATTTTAACAAATTAATATATACAAAAACCTCAGAATTTTAAATTTTAAAAAGAAATGCAAAACTTGCTTTACGTATAGATTATAGCTATACATAAAGCTTAAAAATGTTCAGCAGAGATGAAAGCATCTACGGAATAGTAAGAGTGAGTGAAGAGGTAATATTTCAATGCAGGCTTATACCTTTATATAATAACTTAGACTTTTAACTGTTGGAAGATTATTAAACAACTTGATACCTGTATAGTAGACTCCTTTTTGATATTTAGTAAGGTTAGGATTTGGCACATAGAGATCACGTTTCCATCTTGTATTTAAATTATGTACATCTGTATTTCTTTTAAATTTATCTAAGTTTTCCACCACACATGATAGACAGCAGAGTATAAATTCACTTGCAAGTGGAAGTATATTAAATTTACGAAATAATTTTCTACAAGATACCCTGCTTTTGACACCGGCCATTATTCTAATTAATTTGTTTTGCATGTAAAAAGTTGTCAGTGGAACCATGGTTCCGGATAATTTGACGTAAATACGTCACACCTGCTTTACAATCGAGTAAAGTTTGATTAAGACATTGCTTATTTAACTTGAATTAGTTACGCTTAAGATGGGTCTGTGGTAGAAGAATGTAATGTAATGTAATGTAAGGTAACTATGTAGGTAACCATTGTTGTTTATTTGTTGATAAACAGATGACGTTTCCCAGGTAACATATCAATGAAGTTTGACGTTTTCCAGGTAACATATCAATGAAGTTTGACGTTTCCCAGGTAACATATCAATGAAGTTTGACGTTTCCCAGGTAACATAACAATGGTTATGTTACCTAAGAAACTAATTGCTACGTGATCTGTTTACTCGGCATTGTTGTGTTACATTACTGCCGTCAACAATCCGCTTTCGTTATTGCGGAAAGAACTGAGCTGTGAATCGGCTGTAGAATAAGTGCGTCGTAGAATAGATAATTTTGTGCTGGTAAAAACGTTTTAGAATATCACAGGTACTTATCTTATGTAAGAATTATTACATTACATTACATTATAGAGACGTATTTACGTCAGATTCTCCGGAACCGTGGTTCATCTGTCAACATTTCATAACTTATATTTCTGAATCTGTAGTATTACGGAATCTGAAAATCGTGTACAATGAACACAGAAAAATACAAACCCAAATTTTAGACCTTGAACACATTCGTATGTGTTTTGTATTGTTCACTGAGGTGAACTCTAGAAACTGTGATGGGTGTGTTATAGCTTCATTGCTTAATTTAATTAACAGTAATATAAAGTGATTTATATATTTTCAATTGTATCTGTCTTTTAGATACCGGTGACAGAAGGTGACGTCTTCAAACAATGTCAACAGATATTTGTTTATACTCTGCATTGTTGTGTTGGTATAGAAACACAACAATGCCGAGTAAACAAATAACGTAATAAATAAACAAATACGAAGCCAGTCGCATGATCACTGCTCTACAAGCAGCACATCGTCTCCGAACAGCGACAGAAAACTATTTAAGAAATGGAGAAAAGTGAGAGAAGACGTACTGACACCAACAAGGTAATCTGATACTGATAATAATACTCATTCAAGTCATACTGCGCATTCAAGGGTTAAAACACTTGGATAAGACACAAAACTAACCACCCTTTGGGGGGGGGGTTAGTTTAGTTTCTTACTCAATGGGGAACTTCATACTTATGATTCAATTTAACATTTTAGAGTGATTAATTCAAGGAGTATGAGATGGTTGAGACATGTACCGCACAAAATTTAACAGATTCAATTGACTTTAGGTAGGTGGATGATCTGAACACGACAATGAACCTTAAGAGTTCCATAATATAAAGCAATGATTTTGACGTAAATACGTCTACACGGAAGGGTCATTCGGCGAAAAAGTGTAACGGAGATGTGTAGGATCCGTATCCGTAACGTCGTGTTTGTTTATTTCAGTCGTAATCCAGGGCGAGCCTCAGGTACTGGGCGGGCGACAGGTGGCGGATAGTGATATGAGGGTTAGCTGCGAATAAGGGGCAGTCCCGGACCGAGGCGGCAAGACCGGAGAACGTGGGAGTGTAGCTGGTGGCAGGCTACACCCATCAAATACCACATGAGCTCAGTGCCCCCACTGCCTTGTGGGTAGGGGAGGAATCCCCAAAGGCTAAGGGAAGGAAAACCCTGACAGAAAACCAAGGGTAGAAGGGGCTGCATAGGGATAGAGAAACCAGTCCTTCTAAGGGAAAGAACCCGGAATAAAAACTTATGGAGGACGGTGGGGGGGGTGCACATCGGACTACCAACCCAATTCTGGAAGAAGCTCACACACTGAAAGGGCCGTAGTGCTAGAGAAGAAGAGGTTGGAGCAGAAGCGCACATGTAATGAAGAAATTCGAAACTTTCATTTTGTTTGTATGTATTCTTCCTTTGTGTGTGTCTGCGTGCGCGCGCGAGCGTTTGGGTGTGTGTATGTGGCGTGGGGCGTGGGGCGTGTGGGGCCTGGTGTCCTGTCGTGTTGTATCGTGTGGTTTGGTGTGTTGTGTGGTGTGTTCTGCAGTCGTGTCGCGTCGTGTCGTGTCGTCGTGTGCTGTCGTGTCGTGTGGTGTACTGTGGTGTGGGCCGACACCACACGACACGAGACGACGCCACACGAGACGACGCCACACGACACGACGCCACACGAGAGGACGCCACACGAGACGACGCCACACGAGACGACGCCACACGAGACGACGCCACACGAGACGACACACCACGCGACACGTCAGCACACCACACGACACGACACTACACGACTGCACACCACACCACACGACAAGACACCACCCCCACACCACGCCCCAGACGCCCCACACGCCACACACACACCCAAGCGCGCGCGCACACGCACACACACACACAGAGGAGGAAGACGTACAAACCTAATGAAAGTTTCGATATTCATTACATGTCCTTCTTCTTCTTCTTTACCACTACGGCCCTTTCAGTGTGTCAGCTTCTTCCAGAATTGGGTTCTTAGCCCGATGTCCAACCCCCATAGTCCTCCAGAAGTTTTTATTCCGGGTTCTTTCCCTTAGAAGGATTGGTTTCTCTTTTCCTATGCAGCCCCTTCAACCCTTGGTTTTCTGTCAGGGTTTTCCTTCCCTGTTTTAAAGAAGTAATTGTTTTGTTTGTTTGTTTGTTCCGAAATGTAAATCGATCAATCGATAAGGAACATGAATGATATTTTATTATCTTAATTATAATAAATTTTAAATAAAATTATATTGTGATCAGACGGATTAAAATAAATAATTGATATAATTGTTTTATTTCCATTGTCATAAATATTGTACAGATTTCTTCCAATTTTGGGCTGTGATCTCCAGAAACCAAGTTTTATTGCTGGAGAGTGGCCATGTTTGAAGAATATTCAGATTTCATATTTATTAGAATGTGGAACAGGAAATCTACCTTTTAGTTTTTAGTTTTCATTTTTATGTTTGATTAGTGGAGTTAGGCTTTGAAATTTTCTATTATGATATATATTTAAAAAATGCTTTTTCATAGGTTAAAAAGCATACATACAGATTATGTGAATTTAAAGTTAAATTTGATAAATTATGCATGGAAATAGTTAAATAAATGGAATGATTGTTAATTTATAAATAATGATAGTTCATCATATAAATTGGAGTATTAAAACATCAGTAGGTCTCACAAGTTCTCTGCAGAATATATTTGTTTTAATTTGGAATGAACATTCTTCTCCATAATTGCAAAATCTGTGAGGTGGCAATTCAGCCCTACTGGCTCTCGTGACTGGACCAAATTATCCCAGGCCGGGAGGTGGTACGGTTGTGGGATGGTAATAGCGGTTAAGCCAAAAAACTTAATAAATGAACCCCCGATTAAACAACAAGGGATATTTAATAAAAATATATATAAATTCAAAAGGAGAACAAACTCCCAAGGCTCAGGCTCCGGTAGGGGGTTACAACCCAAAAAATATCAGACCTATCTGTCTCCAAGCTGAGTCGTTCTCTGCCCGGCGGACACACACACACACAGACTGTCTGCCCTGCTGTCTCATCTGGGTCTCGAAGCCGCCGACTCCAAAGAACTTCGAGAGAGCAGATAGGCTACTCGAGCCATGAGACATGGCTCATCCTCCCCCCCCCCCTCCAAAAAATGCTCCCTGGGCCGGGGTTGTCGTAGTACAGGTGCCGGTAGCTCCGATCACAGGTGACTTCCGGTCTGCTCTAAAGCAGCTCCCAGTCTTCATGCGCGATCCCATTACAGCATCATACGGGTGAGTTTCCTCTCTGGCCCGATCCACCCCTCCTTAAACAACCTGGCCACCCCGGGCTCCCCCCAGGGTGTCCATATTGATACCGAGCTTAGCTGTGGGACACAGAACACCAGAACTCCCAACCTCAAGTCATTTCTCAACACTTAGCCTCTAAGTAGTTGGATTACAGGAGTTCGTCACCACTCCCAGCACGTCGGAGCCCCAGCCCTGGCTTTCAGCTTCGTTGTGGGCACCGAAAGTGCATACGCAGAGTCACGACCGAGTAGACAACCCCCCCCCCCCCACAAAAAAAAATGAAAGTGATAGTGGAACCACGGTTCCGGAGAATTTGACGTAAATACGTCTTTACGGAAAGGAAGTTTATATATTGGCTTTATTCTAAATATTCCCTTCATACATGCTGTACAATTGAGATAAGTTTGATTAAGACTTTGCTTATTTAACCTGAATTAGTTACGCTTAAGATGGGTCTGTGGTAGCTGAAATATCTTTTTTTTATTTTTACTATAAAAATTTGTGATTTCGTCGTCATCAATCAACAATGTCAACAGATATTTGTTTATACTCTGCATTGTTGTGTTGGTATAGAAACACAACAATGCCGAGTAAACAAATAACGCTTCACAACAAAGAAATCAAAAAATATCAAGCCAGTCGCATTATCACTGCTCCAGAAGCAGCAGACCGCAATCTTGATTATCGACTGACAGTTGGCTTAAAACATCAGAAAAGCGAAAGAAGACGTCATCAAGTATTTGAAGTACCAACTCCAACAACTTCACAAGGTAAACTGATCCTCATTCGATGTATTACGATTACGAAAACTATTATGATCGATTTTAAGACGAAGATTTGCAAGGGTGGGGATGGACGTAGAAAGTTGACTGAACAAGAACAGCGACGTAAAGACGTAGAATATCAGATTAGAGAACGCGCTCCGGAAGGAGCGCCCTGCTCTAGTCTTCTACTATAAAAATTTGTGATTTTCGTTGCCTTCAGGAAATGACGTCTTCAAACAATGTCAACAGATATTTGTTTATACTCTGCATTGTTGTGTTGGTATAGAAACACAACAATGCCGAGTAAACAAATAACGCTTCACAACAAAGAAATCAAAAAATACCAAGCCAGTCGCATTATCACTGCTCTACAAGCAGCACATCGTCTCCGAACAGCGACAGAAAACTATTTAAGAAATGGAGAAAAGTGAGAGAAGGTAATCTGATACTGATAATAATACTCATTCAAGTCAAACTGCTTACGAACACTGACGCCTCTGTGTTTAAATTATATTTAGGCGATAAATACAATGAAAGGAAGGGGTTAAAAGACTTGAGTAAGACACAAAAAAAACCCTCCGAAAGGGGGGGGGGGGTTAGTTTAGTTTCTTACTCAAGATTTTAACAAATTAATATACAAAAACCTCAGAATTCTAAATTTTAAAAAGAAATGCAAAACTTGCTTTACGTATAGATTATAGCTATACATAAAGCTTAAAAATGTTCAGCAGAGATGAAAGCATCTACGGAATAGTAAGAGTGAGTGAAGAGGTAATATTTCAATGCAGGCTTATACCTTTATATAATAACTTAGACTTTTAACTGTTGGAAGATTATTAAACAACTTGATACCTGTATAGTAGACTCCTTTTTGATATTTAGTAAGGTTAGGATTTGGCACATAGAGATCACGTTTCCATCTTGTATTTAAATTATGTACATCTGTATTTCTTTTAAATTTATCTAAGTTTTCCACCACACATGATAGACAGCAGAGTATAAATTCACTTGCAAGTGGAAGTATATTAAATTTACGAAATAATTTTCTACAAGATACCCTGCTTTTGACACCGGCCATTATTCTAATTAATTTGTTTTGCATGTAAAAAGTTGTCAGTGGAACCATGGTTCCGGATAATTTGACGTAAATACGTCACACTTGCTTTACAATCGAGTAAAGTTTGATTAAGACATTGCTTATTTAACTTGAATTAGTTACGCTTAAGATGGGTCTGTGGTAGATGAATGTAATGTAATGTAATGTAAGGTAACTATGTAGGTAACCATTGTTGTTTATTTGTTGATAAACAGATGACGTTTCCCAGGTAACATATCAATGAAGTTTGACGTTTTCCAGGTAACATATCAATGAAGTTTGACGTTTCCCAGGTAACATATCAATGAAGTTTGACGTTTCCCAGGTAACATAACAATGGTTATGTTACCTAAGAAACTAATTGCTACGTGATCTGTTTACTCGGCATTGTTGTGTTACATTACTGCCGTCAACAATCCGCTTTCGTTATTGCGGAAAGAACTGAGCTGTGAATCGGCTGTAGAATAAGTGCGTCGTAGAATAGATAATTTTGTGCTGGTAAAAACGTTTTAGAATATCACAGGTACTTATCTTATGTAAGAATTATTACATTACATTACATTATAGAGACGTATTTACGTCAGATTCTCCGGAACCGTAGTTCCTCTGTCAACATTTCATATCTTATATTTCTGAATCTGTAGTATTACAGAATCTGAAAAACGTGTACAATGAACACAGAAAAATACGACCTTGAACACATCCGTATGTGTTTTGTATTGTTCACTGAGGTGAACTCTAGAAACTGTGATGGGTGTGTTATAGCTTCATTGCTTAATTTAATTAACAGTAATATAAAAGTGATTTATATATTTTCAATTGTGTGTCTTTTAGATCCCGGTGACAGAAGGTGACGTCTTCAAACAATGGCAACAGATATTTGTTTATACTCTGCATTGTTGTGTTGGTATAGAAACACAACAATGCCGAGTAAACAAATAACGTAACAAATAAACAAATACCAAGCCAGTCGCATGATCACTGCTCTACAAGCAGCACATCGTCTCCGAACAGCGACAGAAAACTATTTAAGAAATGAAGAATAGTGAGAGAAGACGTACTAACACCAACAAGGTAATCTGATACTGATAAGAATACTCATTCAAGTCATACTGCGCATTCAAGGGTTAAAACACTTGGATAAGACACAAAACTAACCACCCTTTGGGGGGGGGTTAGTTTAGTTTCTTACTCAATGGGGAACTTCATACTTATGATTCAATTTAACATTTTAGAGTGATTAATTCAAGGAGTATGAGATGGTTGAGACATGTACCGCACAAAATTTAACAGATTCAATTGACTTTAGGTAGGTGGATGATCTGAACACGACAATGAACCTTAAGAGTTCCATAATATAAAGCAATGATTTTGACGTAAATACGTCTACACGGAAGGGTCATTCGGCGAAAAAGTGTAACGGAGATGTGTAGGATCCGTATCCGTAACGTCGTGTTTGTTTATTTCAGTCGTAATCCAGGGCGAGCCTCAGGTACTGGGCGGGCGACAGGTGGCGGATAGTGATATGAGGGTTAGCTGCGAATAAGGGGCAGTCCCGGACCGAGGCGGCAAGACCGGAGAGCGTGGGAGTGTAGCTGGTGGCAGGCTACACCCATCAAATACCACATGAGCTCAGTGCCCCCACTGCCTTGTGGGTAGGGGAGGAATCCCCAAAGGCTAAGGGAAGGAAAACCCTGACAGAAAACCAAGGGTAGAAGGGGCTGCATAGGGATAGAGAAACCAGTCCTTCTAAGGGAAAGAACCCGGAATAAAAACTTATGGAGGACGGTGGGGGGGTGCACATCGGACTACCAACCCAATTCTGGAAGAAGCTCACACACTGAAAGGGCCGTAGTGCTAGAGAAGAAGAGGTTGGAGCAGAAGCGCACATGTAATGAAGAAATTCGAAACTTTCATTTTGTTTGTATGTATTCTTCCTTTGTGTGTGTCTGCGTGCGCGCGCGAGCGTTTGGGTGTGTGTATGTGGCGTGGGGCGTGGGGCGTGTGGGGCCTGGTGTCCTGTCGTGTTGTATCGTGTGGTTTGGTGTGTTGTGTGGTGTGTTCTGCAGTCGTGTCGCGTCGTGTCGTGTCGTCGTGTGCTGTCGTGTCGTGTGGTGTACTGTGGTGTGGGCCGACACCACACGACACGAGACGACGCCACACGAGACGACGCCACACGAGACGACGCCACACGACACGACGCCACACGACAGGACGCCACACGACACGACGCCACACGAGAGGACGCCACACGAGACGACGCCACACGAGACGACGCCACACGAGACGACGCCACACGAGACGACGCCACACGAGACGACGCCACACGAGACGACACACCACGCGACACGTCAGCACACCACACGACACGACACCACACGACTGCACACCACACCACACCACACCACACCACACCACACGACAAGACACCACCCCCACACCACGCCCCAGACGCCCCACACGCCACACACACACCCAAGCGCGCGCGCACACGCACACACACACACAGAGGAGGAAGACGTACAAACCTAATGAAAGTTTCGATATTCATTACATGTCCTTCTTCTTCTTCTTTACCACTACGGCCCTTTCAGTGTGTCAGCTTCTTCCAGAATTGGGTTCTTAGCCCGATGTCCAACCCCCATAGTCCTCCAGAAGTTTTTATTCCGGGTTCTTTCCCTTAGAAGGATTGGTTTCTCTTTTCCTATGCAGCCCCTTCAACCCTTGGTTTTCTGTCAGGGTCTTCCTTCCCTGTTTTAAAGAAGTAATTGTTTTGTTTGTTTGTTTGTTCCGAAATGTAAATCGATCAATCGATAAGGAATATGAATGATATTTTATTATCTTAATTATAATAAATTTTAAATAAAATTATATTGTGATCAGACGGATTAAAATAAATAATTGATATAATTGTTTTATTTCCATTGTCATAAATATTGTACAGATTTCTTCCAATTTTGGGCTGTGGTCTCCAGAAACCAAGTTTTATTGCTGGAGAGTGGCCATGTTTGAAGAATATTCAGATTTCATATTTATTAGAATGTGGAACAGGAAATCTACCTTTTAGTTTTTAGTTTTCATTTTTATGTTTGATTAGTGGAGTTAGGCTTTGAAATTTTCTATTATGATATATATTTAAAAAATGCTTTTTCATAGGTTAAAAAGCATACATACAGATTATGTGAATTTAAAGTTAAATTTGATAAATTATGCATGGAAATAGTTAAATAAATGGAATGATTGTTAATTTATAAATAATGATAGTTCATCATATAAATTGGAGTATTAAAACATCAGTAGGTCTCACAAGTTCTCTGCAGAATATATTTGTTTTAATTTGGAATGAACATTCTTCTCCATAATTGCAAAATCTGTGAGGTGGCAATTCAGCCCTACTGGCTCTCGTGACTGGACCAAATTATCCCAGGCCGGGAGGTGGTACGGTTGTGGGATGGTAATAGCGGTTAAGCCAAAAAACTTAATAAATGAACCCCCGATTAAACAACAAGGGATATTTAATAAAAATATATATAAATTCAAAAGGAGAACAAACTCCCAAGGCTCAGGCTCCGGTAGGGGGTTACAACCCAAAAAATATCAGACCTATCTGTCTCCAAGCTGAGTCGTTCTCTGCCCGGCGGACACACACACACACAGACTGTCTGCCCTGCTGTCTCATCTGGGTCTCGAAGCCGCCGACTCCAAAGAACTTCGAGAGAGCAGATAGGCTACTCGAGCCATGAGACATGGCTCATCCTCCCCCCCCCCCCAAAAAAAAAAAGATCCCAGGGCCGGGGTTGTCGTAGTACAGGTGCCGGTAGCTCCGATCACAGGTGACTTCCGGTCTGCTCTAAAGCAGCTCCCAGTCTTCATGCGCGATCCCATTACAGCATCATACGGGTGAGTTTCCTCTCTGGCCCGATCCACCCCTCCTTAAACAACCTGGCCACCCCGGGCTCCCCCCAGGGTGTCCATATTGATACCGAGCTTAGCTGTGGGACACAGAACACCAGAACTCCCAACCTCAAGTCATTTCTCAACACTTAGCCTCTAAGTAGTTGGATTACAGGAGTTCGTCACCACTCCCAGCACGTCGGAGCCCCAGCCCTGGCTTTCAGCTTCGTTGTGGGCACCGAAAGTGCATACGCAGAGTCACGACCGAGTAGACAACCCCCCCACCCCCACAAAAAAAAAAATGAAAGTGATAGTGGAACCACGGTTCCGGAGAATTTGACGTAAATACGTCTTTACGGAAAGGAAGTTTATATATTGGCTTTATTCTAAATATTCCCTTCATACATGCTGTACAATTGAGATAAGTTTGATTAAGACTTTGCTTATTTAACCTGAATTAGTTACGCTTAAGATGGGTCTGTGGTAGCTGAAATATCTTTTTTTTATTTTTACTATAAAAATTTGTGATTTCGTCGTCATCAATCAACAATGTCAACAGATATTTGTTTATACTCTGCATTGTTGTGTTGGTATAGAAACACAACAATGCCGAGTAAACAAATAACGCTTCACAACAAAGAAATCAAAAAATATCAAACCAGTCGCATTATCACTGCTCCAGAAGCAGCAGACCGCAATCTTGATTATCGACTGACAGTTGGCTTAAAACATCAGAAAAGCGAAAGAAGACGTCATCAAGTATTTGAAGTACCAACTCCAACAACTTCACAAGGTAAACTGATCCTCATTCGATATATTACGATTACGAAAACTATTATGATCGATTTTAAGACGAAGATTTGCAAGGGTGGGGATGGACGTAGAAAGTTGACTGAACAAGAACAGCGACGTAAAGACGTAGAATATCAGATTAGAGAACGCGCTCCGGAAGGAGCGCCCTGCTCTAGTCTTCTACTATAAAAATTTGTGATTTTCGTTGCCTTCAGGAAATGACGTCTTCAAACAATGTCAACAGATATTTGTTTATACTCTGCATTGTTGTGTTGGTATAGAAACACAACAATGCCGAGTAAACAAATAACGCTTCACAACAAAGAAATCAAAAAATACCAAGCCAGTCGCATTATCACTGCTCTACAAGCAGCACATCGTCTCCGAACAGCGACAGAAAACTATTTAAGAAATGGAGAAAAGTGAGAGAAGGTAATCTGATACTGATAATAATACTCATTCAAGTCAAACTGCTTACGAAAACTGACGCCTCTGTGTTTAAATTATATTTAGGCGATAAATACAATGAAAGGAAGGGGTTAAAAGACTTGAGTAAGACACAAAAAAAACCCTCCGAAGGGGGGGGGGGGTTAGTTTAGTTTCTTACTCAAGATTTTAACAAATTAATATACAAAAACCTCAGAATTTTAAATTTTAAAAAGAAATGCAAAACTTGCTTTACGTATAGATTATAGCTATACATAAAGCTTAAAAATGTTCAGCAGAGATGAAAGCATCTACGGAATAGTAAGAGTGAGTGAAGAGGTAATATTTCAATGCAGGCTTATACCTTTATATAATAACTTAGACTTTTAACTGTTGGAAGATTATTAAACAACTTGATACCTGTATAGTAGACTCCTTTTTGATATTTAGTAAGGTTAGGATTTGGCACATAGAGATCACGTTTCCATCTTGTATTTAAATTATGTACATCTGTATTTCTTTTAAATTTATCTAAGTTTTCCACCACACATGATAGACAGCAGAGTATAAATTCACTTGCAAGTGGAAGTATATTAAATTTACGAAATAATTTTCTACAAGATACCCTGCTTTTGACACCGGCCATTATTCTAATTAATTTGTTTTGCATGTAAAAAGTTGTCAGTGGAACCATGGTTCCGGATAATTTGACGTAAATACGTCACACTTGCTTTACAATCGAGTAAAGTTTGATTAAGACATTGCTTATTTAACTTGAATTAGTTACGCTTAAGATGGGTCTGTGGTAGATGAATGTAATGTAATGTAATGTAAGGTAACTATGTAGGTAACCATTGTTGTTTATTTGTTGATAAACAGATGACGTTTCCCAGGTAACATATCAATGAAGTTTGACGTTTTCCAGGTAACATATCAATGAAGTTTGACGTTTCCCAGGTAACATATCAATGAAGTTTGACGTTTCCCAGGTAACATAACAATGGTTATGTTACCTAAGAAACTAATTGCTACGTGATCTGTTTACTCGGCATTGTTGTGTTACATTACTGCCGTCAACAATCCGCTTTCGTTATTGCGGAAAGAACTGAGCTGTGAATCGGCTGTAGAATAAGTGCGTCGTAGAATAGATAATTTTGTGCTGGTAAAAACGTTTTAGAATATCACAGGTACTTATCTTATGTAAGAATTATTACATTACATTACATTATAGAGACGTATTTACGTCAGATTCTCCGGAACCGTAGTTCCTCTGTCAACATTTCATATCTTATATTTCTGAATCTGTAGTATTACAGAATCTGAAAAACGTGTACAATGAACACAGAAAAATACGACCTTGAACACATCCGTATGTGTTTTGTATTGTTCACTGAGGTGAACTCTAGAAACTGTGATGGGTGTGTTATAGCTTCATTGCTTAATTTAATTAACAGTAATATAAAAGTGATTTATATATTTTCAATTGTGTGTCTTTTAGATCCCGGTGACAGAAGGTGACGTCTTCAAACAATGGCAACAGATATTTGTTTATACTCTGCATTGTTGTGTTGGTATAGAAACACAACAATGCCGAGTAAACAAATAACGTAATAAATAAACAAATACCAAGCCAGTCGCATGATCACTGCTCTACAAGCAGCACATCGTCTCCGAACAGCGACAGAAAACTATTTAAGAAATGAAGAAAAGTGAGAGAAGACGTACTAACACCAACAAGGTAATCTGATACTGATAAGAATACTCATTCAAGTCATACTGCGCATTCAAGGGTTAAAACACTTGGATAAGACACAAAACTAACCACCCCTTTGGGGGGGGGGGGTTAGTTTAGTTTCTTACTCAATGGGGAACTTCATACTTATGATTCAATTTAACATTTTAGAGTGATTAATTCAAGGAGTATGAGATGGTTAAGACATGTACCGCACAAAATTTAACAGATTCAATTGACTTTAGGTAGGTGGATGATCTGAACACGACAATGAACCTTAAGAGTTCCATAATATAAAGCAATGATTTTGACGTAAATACGTCTACACGGAAGGGTCATTCGGCGAAAAAGTGTAACGGAGATGTGTAGGATCCGTATCCGTAACGTCGTGTTTGTTTATTTCAGTCGTAATCCAGGGCGAGCCTCAGGTACTGGGCGGGCGACAGGTGGCGGATAGTGATATGAGGGTTAGCTGCGAATAAGGGGCAGTCCCGGACCGAGGCGGCAAGACCGGAGAGCGTGGGAGTGTAGCTGGTGGCAGGCTACACCCATCAAATACCACATGAGCTCAGTGCCCCCACTGCCTTGTGGGTAGGGGAGGAATCCCCAAAGGCTAAGGGAAGGAAAACCCTGACAGAAAACCAAGGGTAGAAGGGGCTGCATAGGGATAGAGAAACCAGTCCTTCTAAGGGAAAGAACCCGGAATAAAAACTTATGGAGGACGGGGGGGGGGGTGCACATCGGACTACCAACCCAATTCTGGAAGAAGCTCACACACTGAAAGGGCCGTAGTGCTAGAGAAGAAGAGGTTGGAGCAGAAGCGCACATGTAATGAAGAAATTCGAAACTTTCATTTTGTTTGTATGTATTCTTCCTTTGTGTGTGTCTGCGTGCGCGCGCGAGCGTTTGGGTGTGTGTATGTGGCGTGGGGCGTGGGGCGTGTGGGGCCTGGTGTCCTGTCGTGTTGTATCGTGTGGTTTGGTGTGTTGTGTGGTGTGTTCTGCAGTCGTGTCGCGTCGTGTCGTGTCGTCGTGTGCTGTCGTGTCGTGTGGTGTACTGTGGTGTGGGCCGACACCACACGACACGAGACGACGCCACACGAGACGACGCCACACGACACGACGCCACACGACACGACGCCACACGAGAGGACGCCACACGAGACGACGCCACACGAGACGACGCCACACGAGACGACGCCACACGAGACGACGCCACACGAGACGACGCCACACGAGACGACACACCACGCGACACGTCAGCACACCACACGACACGACACTACACGACTGCACACCACACCACACCACACCACACCACACCACACGACAAGACACCACCCCCACACCACGCCCCAGACGCCCCACACGCCACACACACACCCAAGCGCGCGCGCACACGCACACACACACACAGAGGAGGAAGACGTACAAACCTAATGAAAGTTTCGATATTCATTACATGTCCTTCTTCTTCTTCTTTACCACTACGGCCCTTTCAGTGTGTCAGCTTCTTCCAGAATTGGGTTCTTAGCCCGATGTCCAACCCCCATAGTCCTCCAGAAGTTTTTATTCCCGGTTCTTTCCCTTAGAAGGATTGGTTTCTCTTTTCCTATGCAGCCCCTTCAACCCTTGGTTTTCTGTCAGGGTTTTCCTTCCCTGTTTTAAAGAAGTAATTGTTTTGTTTGTTTGTTTGTTCCGAAATGTAAATCGATCAATCGATAAGGAATATGAATGATATTTTATTATCTTAATTATAATAAATTTTAAATAAAATTATATTGTGATCAGACGGATTAAAATAAATAATTGATATAATTGTTTTATTTCCATTGTCATAAATATTGTACAGATTTCTTCCAATTTTGGGCTGTGGTCTCCAGAAACCAAGTTTTATTGCTGGAGAGTGGCCATGTTTGAAGAATATTCAGATTTCATATTTATTAGAATGTGGAACAGGAAATCTACCTTTTAGTTTTTAGTTTTCATTTTTATGTTTGATTAGTGGAGTTAGGCTTTGAAATTTTCTATTATGATATATATTTAAAAAATGCTTTTTCATAGGTTAAAAAGCATACATACAGATTATGTGAATTTAAAGTTAAATTTGATAAATTATGCATGGAAATAGTTAAATAAATGGAATGATTGTTAATTTATAAATAATGATAGTTCATCATATAAATTGGAGTATTAAAACATCAGTAGGTCTCACAAGTTCTCTGCAGAATATATTTGTTTTAATTTGGAATGAACATTCTTCTCCATAATTGCAAAATCTGTGAGGTGGCAATTCAGCCCTACTGGCTCTCGTGACTGGACCAAATTATCCCAGGCCGGGAGGTGGTACGGTTGTGGGATGGTAATAGCGGTTAAGCCAAAAAACTTAATAAATGAACCCCCGATTAAACAACAAGGGATATTTAATAAAAATATATATAAATTCAAAAGGAGAACAAACTCCCAAGGCTCAGGCTCCGGTAGGGGGTTACAACCCAAAAAATATCAGACCTATCTGTCTCCAAGCTGAGTCGTTCTCTGCCCGGCGGACACACACACACACAGACTGTCTGCCCTGCTGTCTCATCTGGGTCTCGAAGCCGCCGACTCCAAAGAACTTCGAGAGAGCAGATAGGCTACTCGAGCCATGAGACATGGCTCATCCTCCCCCCCCCAAAAAAAAAAAAGATCCCAGGGCCGGGGTTGTCGTAGTACAGGTGCCGGTAGCTCCGATCACAGGTGACTTCCGGTCTGCTCTAAAGCAGCTCCCAGTCTTCATGCGCGATCCCATTACAGCATCATACGGGTGAGTTTCCTCTCTGGCCCGATCCACCCCTCCTTAAACAACCTGGCCACCCCGGGCTCCCCCCAGGGTGTCCATATTGATACCGAGCTTAGCTGTGGGACACAGAACACCAGAACTCCCAACCTCAAGTCATTTCTCAACACTTAGCCTCTAAGTAGTTGGATTACAGGAGTTCGTCACCACTCCCAGCACGTCGGAGCCCCAGCCCTGGCTTTCAGCTTCGTTGTGGGCACCGAAAGTGCATACGCAGAGTCACGACCGAGTAGACCCCCCCCCCCACCAAAAAAAAAAATGAAAGTGATAGTGGAACCACGGTTCCGGAGAATTTGACGTAAATACGTCTTTACGGAAAGGAAGTTTATATATTGGCTTTATTCTAAATATTCCCTTCATACATGCTGTACAATTGAGATAAGTTTGATTAAGACTTTGCTTATTTAACCTGAATTAGTTACGCTTAAGATGGGTCTGTGGTAGCTGAAATATCTTTTTTTTATTTTTACTATAAAAATTTGTGATTTCGTCGTCATCAATCAACAATGTCAACAGATATTTGTTTATACTCTGCATTGTTGTGTTGGTATAGAAACACAACAATGCCGAGTAAACAAATAACGCTTCACAACAAAGAAATCAAAAAATATCAAGCCAGTCGCATTATCACTGCTCCAGAAGCAGCAGACCGCAATCTTGATTATCGACTGACAGTTGGCTTAAAACATCAGAAAAGCGAAAGAAGACGTCATCAAGTATTTGAAGTACCAACTCCAACAACTTCACAAGGTAAACTGATCCTCATTCGATATATTACGATTACGAAAACTATTATGATCGATTTTAAGACGAAGATTTGCAAGGGTGGGGATGGACGTAGAAAGTTGACTGAACAAGAACAGCGACGTAAAGACGTAGAATATCAGATTAGAGAACGCGCTCCGGAAGGAGCGCCCTGCTCTAGTCTTCTACTATAAAAATTTGTGATTTTCGTTGCCTTCAGGAAATGACGTCTTCAAACAATGTCAACAGATATTTGTTTATACTCTGCATTGTTGTGTTGGTATAGAAACACAACAATGCCGAGTAAACAAATAACGCTTCACAACAAAGAAATCAAAAAATACCAAGCCAGTCGCATTATCACTGCTCTACAAGCAGCACATCGTCTCCGAACAGCGACAGAAAACTATTTAAGAAATGGAGAAAAGTGAGAGAAGGTAATCTGATACTGATAATAATACTCATTCAAGTCAAACTGCTTACGAAAACTGACGCCTCTGTGTTTAAATTATATTTAGGCGATAAATACAATGAAAGGAAGGGGTTAAAAGACTTGAGTAAGACACAAAAAAAACCCTCCGAAGGGGGGGGGGGGGTTAGTTTAGTTTCTTACTCAAGATTTTAACAAATTAATATACAAAAACCTCAGAATTCTAAATTTTAAAAAGAAATGCAAAACTTGCTTTACGTATAGATTATAGCTATACATAAAGCTTAAAAATGTTCAGCAGAGATGAAAGCATCTACGGAATAGTAAGAGTGAGTGAAGAGGTAATATTTCAATGCAGGCTTATACCTTTATATAATAACTTAGACTTTTAACTGTTGGAAGATTATTAAACAACTTGATACCTGTATAGTAGACTCCTTTTTGATATTTAGTAAGGTTAGGATTTGGCACATGGAGATCACGTTTCCATCTTGTATTTAAATTATGTACATCTGTATTTCTTTTAAATTTATCTAAGTTTTCCACCACACATGATAGACAGCAGAGTATAAATTCACTTGCAAGTGGAAGTATATTAAATTTACGAAATAATTTTCTACAAGATACAATGCTTTTGACACCGGCCATTATTCTAATTAATTTGTTTTGCATGTAAAAAGTTGTCAGTGGAACCATGGTTCCGGATAATTTGACGTAAATACGTCACACTTGCTTTACAATCGAGTAAAGTTTGATTAAGACATTGCTTATTTAACTTGAATTAGTTACGCTTAAGATGGGTCTGTGGTAGAAGAATGTAATGTAATGTAATGTAAGGTAACTATGTAGGTAACCATTGTTGTTTATTTGTTGATAAACAGATGACGTTTCCCAGGTAACATATCAATGAAGTTTGACGTTTTCCAGGTAACATATCAATGAAGTTTGACGTTTCCCAGGTAACATATCAATGAAGTTTGACGTTTCCCAGGTAACATAACAATGGTTATGTTACCTAAGAAACTAATTGCTACGTGATCTGTTTACTCGGCATTGTTGTGTTACATTACTGCCGTCAACAATCCGCTTTCGTTATTGCGGAAAGAACTGAGCTGTGAATCGGCTGTAGAATAAGTGCGTCGTAGAATAGATAATTTTGTGCTGGTAAAAACGTTTTAGAATATCACAGGTACTTATCTTATGTAAGAATTATTACATTACATTACATTATAGAGACGTATTTACGTCAGATTCTCCGGAACCGTAGTTCCTCTGTCAACATTTCATATCTTATATTTCTGAATCTGTAGTATTACAGAATCTGAAAAACGTGTACAATGAACACAGAAAAATACGACCTTGAACACATCCGTATGTGTTTTGTATTGTTCACTGAGGTGAACTCTAGAAACTGTGATGGGTGTGTTATAGCTTCATTGCTTAATTTAATTAACAGTAATATAAAAGTGATTTATATATTTTCAATTGTGTGTCTTTTAGATCCCGGTGACAGAAGGTGACGTCTTCAAACAATGGCAACAGATATTTGTTTATACTCTGCATTGTTGTGTTGGTATAGAAACACAACAATGCCGAGTAAACAAATAACGTAATAAATAAACAAATACCAAGCCAGTCGCATGATCACTGCTCTACAAGCAGCACATCGTCTCCGAACAGCGACAGAAAACTATTTAAGAAATGAAGAAAAGTGAGAGAAGACGTACTAACACCAACAAGGTAATCTGATACTGATAAGAATACTCATTCAAGTCATACTGCGCATTCAAGGGTTAAAACACTTGGATAAGACACAAAACTAACCACCCCTTTGGGGGGGGGGGGGTTAGTTTAGTTTCTTACTCAATGGGGAACTTCATACTTATGATTCAATTTAACATTTTAGAGTGATTAATTCAAGGAGTATGAGATGGTTAAGACATGTACCGCACAAAATTTAACAGATTCAATTGACTTTAGGTAGGTGGATGATCTGAACACGACAATGAACCTTAAGAGTTCCATAATATAAAGCAATGATTTTGACGTAAATACGTCTACACGGAAGGGTCATTCGGCGAAAAAGTGTAACGGAGATGTGTAGGATCCGTATCCGTAACGTCGTGTTTGTTTATTTCAGTCGTAATCCAGGGCGAGCCTCAGGTACTGGGCGGGCGACAGGTGGCGGATAGTGATATGAGGGTTAGCTGCGAATAAGGGGCAGTCCCGGACCGAGGCGGCAAGACCGGAGAGCGTGGGAGTGTAGCTGGTGGCAGGCTACACCCATCAAATACCACATGAGCTCAGTGACCCCACTGCCTTGTGGGTAGGGGAGGAATCCCCAAAGGCTAAGGGAAGGAAAACCCTGACAGAAAACCAAGGGTAGAAGGGGCTGCATAGGGATAGAGAAACCAGTCCTTCTAAGGGAAAGAACCCGGAATAAAAACTTATGGAGGACGGGGGGGGGGTGCACATCGGACTACCAACCCAATTCTGGAAGAAGCTCACACACTGAAAGGGCCGTAGTGCTAGAGAAGAAGAGGTTGGAGCAGAAGCGCACATGTAATGAAGAAATTCGAAACTTTCATTTTGTTTGTATGTATTCTTCCTTTGTGTGTGTCTGCGTGCGCGCGCGAGCGTTTGGGTGTGTGTATGTGGCGTGGGGCGTGGGGCGTGTGGGGCCTGGTGTCCTGTCGTGTTGTATCGTGTGGTTTGGTGTGTTGTGTGGTGTGTTCTGCAGTCGTGTCGCGTCGTGTCGTGTCGTCGTGTGCTGTCGTGTCGTGTGGTGTACTGTGGTGTGGGCCGACACCACACGACATGAGACGACGCCACACGAGACGACGCCACACGACACGACGCCACACGACACGACGCCACACGAGAGGACGCCACACGAGACGACGCCACACGAGACGACGCCACACGAGACGACGCCACACGAGACGACGCCACACGAGACGACGCCACACGAGACGACACACCACGCGACACGTCAGCACACCACACGACACGACACTACACGACTGCACACCACACCACACCACACCACACCACACCACACGACAAGACACCACCCCCACACCACGCCCCAGACGCCCCACACGCCACACACACACCCAAGCGCGCGCGCACACGCACACACACACACAGAGGAGGAAGACGTACAAACCTAATGAAAGTTTCGATATTCATTACATGTCCTTCTTCTTCTTCTTTACCACTACGGCCCTTTCAGTGTGTCAGCTTCTTCCAGAATTGGGTTCTTAGCCCGATGTCCAACCCCCATAGTCCTCCAGAAGTTTTTATTCCCGGTTCTTTCCCTTAGAAGGATTGGTTTCTCTTTTCCTATGCAGCCCCTTCAACCCTTGGTTTTCTGTCAGGGTTTTCCTTCCCTGTTTTAAAGAAGTAATTGTTTTGTTTGTTTGTTTGTTCCGAAATGTAAATCGATCAATCGATAAGGAATATGAATGATATTTTATTATCTTAATTATAATAAATTTTAAATAAAATTATATTGTGATCAGACGGATTAAAATAAATAATTGATATAATTGTTTTATTTCCATTGTCATAAATATTGTACAGATTTCTTCCAATTTTGGGCTGTGGTCTCCAGAAACCAAGTTTTATTGCTGGAGAGTGGCCATGTTTGAAGAATATTCAGATTTCATATTTATTAGAATGTGGAACAGGAAATCTACCTTTTAGTTTTTAGTTTTCATTTTTATGTTTGATTAGTGGAGTTAGGCTTTGAAATTTTCTATTATGATATATATTTAAAAAATGCTTTTTCATAGGTTAAAAAGCATACATACAGATTATGTGAATTTAAAGTTAAATTTGATAAATTATGCATGGAAATAGTTAAATAAATGGAATGATTGTTAATTTATAAATAATGATAGTTCATCATATAAATTGGAGTATTAAAACATCAGTAGGTCTCACAAGTTCTCTGCAGAATATATTTGTTTTAATTTGGAATGAACATTCTTCTCCATAATTGCAAAATCTGTGAGGTGGCAATTCAGCCCTACTGGCTCTCGTGACTGGACCAAATTATCCCAGGCCGGGAGGTGGTACGGTTGTGGGATGGTAATAGCGGTTAAGCCAAAAAACTTAATAAATGAACCCCCGATTAAACAACAAGGGATATTTAATAAAAATATATATAAATTCAAAAGGAGAACAAACTCCCAAGGCTCAGGCTCCGGTAGGGGGTTACAACCCAAAAAATATCAGACCTATCTGTCTCCAAGCTGAGTCGTTCTCTGCCCGGCGGACACACACACACACAGACTGTCTGCCCTGCTGTCTCATCTGGGTCTCGAAGCCGCCGACTCCAAAGAACTTCGAGAGAGCAGATAGGCTACTCGAGCCATGAGACATGGCTCATCCTCCCCCCCCCTCCAAAAAATGCTCCCTGGGCCGGGGTTGTCGTAGTACAGGTGCCGGTAGCTCCGATCACAGGTGACTTCCGGTCTGCTCTAAAGCAGCTCCCAGTCTTCATGCGCGATCCCATTACAGCATCATACGGGTGAGTTTCCTCTCTGGCCCGATCCACCCCTCCTTAAACAACCTGGCCACCCCGGGCTCCCCCCAGGGTGTCCATATTGATACCGAGCTTAGCTGTGGGACACAGAACACCAGAACTCCCAACCTCAAGTCATTTCTCAACACTTAGCCTCTAAGTAGTTGGATTACAGGAGTTCGTCACCACTCCCAGCACGTCGGAGCCCCAGCCCTGGCTTTCAGCTTCGTTGTGGGCACCGAAAGTGCATACGCAGAGTCACGACCGAGTAGACAACCCCCCCACCCCCACAAAAAAAAAAATGAAAGTGATAGTGGAACCACGGTTCCGGAGAATTTGACGTAAATACGTCTTTACGGAAAGGAAGTTTATATATTGGCTTTATTCTAAATATTCCCTTCATACATGCTGTACAATTGAGATAAGTTTGATTAAGACTTTGCTTATTTAACCTGAATTAGTTACGCTTAAGATGGGTCTGTGGTAGCTGAAATATCTTTTTTTTATTTTTACTATAAAAATTTGTGATTTCGTCGTCATCAATCAACAATGTCAACAGATATTTGTTTATACTCTGCATTGTTGTGTTGGTATAGAAACACAACAATGCCGAGTAAACAAATAACGCTTCACAACAAAGAAATCAAAAAATATCAAACCAGTCGCATTATCACTGCTCCAGAAGCAGCAGACCGCAATCTTGATTATCGACTGACAGTTGGCTTAAAACATCAGAAAAGCGAAAGAAGACGTCATCAAGTATTTGAAGTACCAACTCCAACAACTTCACAAGGTAAACTGATCCTCATTCGATATATTACGATTACGAAAACTATTATGATCGATTTTAAGACGAAGATTTGCAAGGGTGGGGATGGACGTAGAAAGTTGACTGAACAAGAACAGCGACGTAAAGACGTAGAATATCAGATTAGAGAACGCGCTCCGGAAGGAGCGCCCTGCTCTAGTCTTCTACTATAAAAATTTGTGATTTTCGTTGCCTTCAGGAAATGACGTCTTCAAACAATGTCAACAGATATTTGTTTATACTCTGCATTGTTGTGTTGGTATAGAAACACAACAATGCCGAGTAAACAAATAACGCTTCACAACAAAGAAATCAAAAAATACCAAGCCAGTCGCATTATCACTGCTCTACAAGCAGCACATCGTCTCCGAACAGCGACAGAAAACTATTTAAGAAATGGAGAAAAGTGAGAGAAGGTAATCTGATACTGATAATAATACTCATTCAAGTCAAACTGCTTACGAAAACTGACGCCTCTGTGTTTAAATTATATTTAGGCGATAAATACAATGAAAGGAAGGGGTTAAAAGACTTGAGTAAGACACAAAAAAAACCCTCCGAAGGGGGGGGGGGGTTAGTTTAGTTTCTTACTCAAGATTTTAACAAATTAATATACAAAAACCTCAGAATTTTAAATTTTAAAAAGAAATGCAAAACTTGCTTTACGTATAGATTATAGCTATACATAAAGCTTAAAAATGTTCAGCAGAGATGAAAGCATCTACGGAATAGTAAGAGTGAGTGAAGAGGTAATATTTCAATGCAGGCTTATACCTTTATATAATAACTTAGACTTTTAACTGTTGGAAGATTATTAAACAACTTGATACCTGTATAGTAGACTCCTTTTTGATATTTAGTAAGGTTAGGATTTGGCACATAGAGATCACGTTTCCATCTTGTATTTAAATTATGTACATCTGTATTTCTTTTAAATTTATCTAAGTTTTCCACCACACATGATAGACAGCAGAGTATAAATTCACTTGCAAGTGGAAGTATATTAAATTTACGAAATAATTTTCTACAAGATACCCTGCTTTTGACACCGGCCATTATTCTAATTAATTTGTTTTGCATGTAAAAAGTTGTCAGTGGAACCATGGTTCCGGATAATTTGACGTAAATACGTCACACTTGCTTTACAATCGAGTAAAGTTTGATTAAGACATTGCTTATTTAACTTGAATTAGTTACGCTTAAGATGGGTCTGTGGTAGATGAATGTAATGTAATGTAATGTAAGGTAACTATGTAGGTAACCATTGTTGTTTATTTGTTGATAAACAGATGACGTTTCCCAGGTAACATATCAATGAAGTTTGACGTTTTCCAGGTAACATATCAATGAAGTTTGACGTTTCCCAGGTAACATATCAATGAAGTTTGACGTTTCCCAGGTAACATAACAATGGTTATGTTACCTAAGAAACTAATTGCTACGTGATCTGTTTACTCGGCATTGTTGTGTTACATTACTGCCGTCAACAATCCGCTTTCGTTATTGCGGAAAGAACTGAGCTGTGAATCGGCTGTAGAATAAGTGCGTCGTAGAATAGATAATTTTGTGCTGGTAAAAACGTTTTAGAATATCACAGGTACTTATCTTATGTAAGAATTATTACATTACATTACATTATAGAGACGTATTTACGTCAGATTCTCCGGAACCGTAGTTCCTCTGTCAACATTTCATATCTTATATTTCTGAATCTGTAGTATTACAGAATCTGAAAAACGTGTACAATGAACACAGAAAAATACGACCTTGAACACATCCGTATGTGTTTTGTATTGTTCACTGAGGTGAACTCTAGAAACTGTGATGGGTGTGTTATAGCTTCATTGCTTAATTTAATTAACAGTAATATAAAAGTGATTTATATACTTTCAATTGTGTGTCTTTTAGATCCCGGTGACAGAAGGTGACGTCTTCAAACAATGGCAACAGATATTTGTTTATACTCTGCATTGTTGTGTTGGTATAGAAACACAACAATGCCGAGTAAACAAATAACGTAACAAATAAACAAATACCAAGCCAGTCGCATGATCACTGCTCTACAAGCAGCACATCGTCTCCGAACAGCGACAGAAAACTATTTAAGAAATGAAGAATAGTGAGAGAAGACGTACTAACACCAACAAGGTAATCTGATACTGATAAGAATACTCATTCAAGTCATACTGCGCATTCAAGGGTTAAAACACTTGGATAAGACACA
The DNA here is from genome assembly GCF_977971745.1 of Zootermopsis nevadensis. Taxonomy (NCBI): domain Eukaryota; kingdom Metazoa; phylum Arthropoda; class Insecta; order Blattodea; family Termopsidae; genus Zootermopsis; species Zootermopsis nevadensis. The sequence goes on from NW_028259191.1 coordinate 240,872, forward strand.
AAACTAACCACCCTTTGGGGGGGGGTTAGTTTAGTTTCTTACTCAATGGGGAACTTCATACTTATGATTCAATTTAACATTTTAGAGTGATTAATTCAAGGAGTATGAGATGGTTGAGACATGTACCGCACAAAATTTAACAGATTCAATTGACTTTAGGTAGGTGGATGATCTGAACACGACAATGAACCTTAAGAGTTCCATAATATAAAGCAATGATTTTGACGTAAATACGTCTACACGGAAGGGTCATTCGGCGAAAAAGTGTAACGGAGATGTGTAGGATCCGTATCCGTAACGTCGTGTTTGTTTATTTCAGTCGTAATCCAGGGCGAGCCTCAGGTACTGGGCGGGCGACAGGTGGCGGATAGTGATATGAGGGTTAGCTGCGAATAAGGGGCAGTCCCGGACCGAGGCGGCAAGACCGGAGAGCGTGGGAGTGTAGCTGGTGGCAGGCTACACCCATCAAATACCACATGAGCTCAGTGCCCCCACTGCCTTGTGGGTAGGGGAGGAATCCCCAAAGGCTAAGGGAAGGAAAACCCTGACAGAAAACCAAGGGTAGAAGGGGCTGCATAGGGATAGAGAAACCAGTCCTTCTAAGGGAAAGAACCCGGAATAAAAACTTATGGAGGACGGTGGGGGGGTGCACATCGGACTACCAACCCAATTCTGGCAGAAGCTCACACACTGAAAGGGCCGTAGTGCTAGAGAAGAAGAGGTTGGAGCAGAAGCGCACATGTAATGAAGAAATTCGAAACTTTCATTTTGTTTGTATGTATTCTTCCTTTGTGTGTGTCTGCGTGCGCGCGCGAGCGTTTGGGTGTGTGTATGTGGCGTGGGGCGTGGGGCGTGTGGGGCCTGGTGTCCTGTCGTGTTGTATCGTGTGGTTTGGTGTGTTGTGTGGTGTGTTCTGCAGTCGTGTCGCGTCGTGTCGTGTCGTCGTGTGCTGTCGTGTCGTGTGGTGTACTGTGGTGTGGGCCGACACCACACGACACGAGACGACGCCACACGAGACGACGCCACACGAGACGACGCCACACGACACGACGCCACACGACAGGACGCCACACGACACGACGCCACACGAGAGGACGCCACACGAGACGACGCCACACGAGACGACGCCACACGAGACGACGCCACACGAGACGACGCCACACGAGACGACGCCACACGAGACGACGCCACACGAGACGACACACCACGCGACACGTCAGCACACCACACGACACGACACCACACGACTGCACACCACACCACACCACACCACACCACACCACACGACAAGACACCACCCCCACACCACGCCCGACGCCCCACACGCCACACACACACCCAAGCGCGCGCGCACACGCACACACACACACAGAGGAGGAAGACGTACAAACCTAATGAAAGTTTCGATATTCATTACATGTCCTTCTTCTTCTTCTTTACCACTACGGCCCTTTCAGTGTGTCAGCTTCTTCCAGAATTGGGTTCTTAGCCCGATGTCCAACCCCCATAGTCCTCCAGAAGTTTTTATTCCGGGTTCTTTCCCTTAGAAGGATTGGTTTCTCTTTTCCTATGCAGCCCCTTCAACCCTTGGTTTTCTGTCAGGGTTTTCCTTCCCTGTTTTAAAGAAGTAATTGTTTTGTTTGTTTGTTTGTTCCGAAATGTAAATCGATCAATCGATAAGGAATATGAATGATATTTTATTATCTTAATTATAATAAATTTTAAATAAAATTATATTGTGATCAGACGGATTAAAATAAATAATTGATATAATTGTTTTATTTCCATTGTCATAAATATTGTACAGATTTCTTCCAATTTTGGGCTGTGGTCTCCAGAAACCAAGTTTTATTGCTGGAGAGTGGCCATGTTTGAAGAATATTCAGATTTCATATTTATTAGAATGTGGAACAGGAAATCTACCTTTTAGTTTTTAGTTTTCATTTTTATGTTTGATTAGTGGAGTTAGGCTTTGAAATTTTCTATTATGATATATATTTAAAAAATGCTTTTTCATAGGTTAAAAAGCATACATACAGATTATGTGAATTTAAAGTTAAATTTGATAAATTATGCATGGAAATAGTTAAATAAATGGAATGATTGTTAATTTATAAATAATGATAGTTCATCATATAAATTGGAGTATTAAAACATCAGTAGGTCTCACAAGTTCTCTGCAGAATATATTTGTTTTAATTTGGAATGAACATTCTTCTCCATAATTGCAAAATCTGTGAGGTGGCAATTCAGCCCTACTGGCTCTCGTGACTGGACCAAATTATCCCAGGCCGGGAGGTGGTACGGTTGTGGGATGGTAATAGCGGTTAAGCCAAAAAACTTAATAAATGAACCCCCGATTAAACAACAAGGGATATTTAATAAAAATATATATAAATTCAAAAGGAGAACAAACTCCCAAGGCTCAGGCTCCGGTAGGGGGTTACAACCCAAAAAATATCAGACCTATCTGTCTCCAAGCTGAGTCGTTCTCTGCCCGGCGGACACACACACACACAGACTGTCTGCCCTGCTGTCTCATCTGGGTCTCGAAGCCGCCGACTCCAAAGAACTTCGAGAGAGCAGATAGGCTACTCGAGCCATGAGACATGGCTCATCCTCCCCCCCCCTCCAAAAAATGCTCCCTGGGCCGGGGTTGTCGTAGTACAGGTGCCGGTAGCTCCGATCACAGGTGACTTCCGGTCTGCTCTAAAGCAGCTCCCAGTCTTCATGCGCGATCCCATTACAGCATCATACGGGTGAGTTTCCTCTCTGGCCCGATCCACCCCTCCTTAAACAACCTGGCCACCCCGGGCTCCCCCCAGGGTGTCCATATTGATACCGAGCTTAGCTGTGGGACACAGAACACCAGAACTCCCAACCTCAAGTCATTTCTCAACACTTAGCCTCTAAGTAGTTGGATTACAGGAGTTCGTCACCACTCCCAGCACGTCGGAGCCCCAGCCCTGGCTTTCAGCTTCGTTGTGGGCACCGAAAGTGCATACGCAGAGTCACGACCGAGTAGACAACCCCCCCACCCCCACAAAAAAAAAAATGAAAGTGATAGTGGAACCACGGTTCCGGAGAATTTGACGTAAATACGTCTTTACGGAAAGGAAGTTTATATATTGGCTTTATTCTAAATATTCCCTTCATACATGCTGTACAATTGAGATAAGTTTGATTAAGACTTTGCTTATTTAACCTGAATTAGTTACGCTTAAGATGGGTCTGTGGTAGCTGAAATATCTTTTTTTTATTTTTACTATAAAAATTTGTGATTTCGTCGTCATCAATCAACAATGTCAACAGATATTTGTTTATACTCTGCATTGTTGTGTTGGTATAGAAACACAACAATGCCGAGTAAACAAATAACGCTTCACAACAAAGAAATCAAAAAATATCAAGCCAGTCGCATTATCACTGCTCCAGAAGCAGCAGACCGCAATCTTGATTATCGACTGACAGTTGGCTTAAAACATCAGAAAAGCGAAAGAAGACGTCATCAAGTATTTGAAGTACCAACTCCAACAACTTCACAAGGTAAACTGATCCTCATTCGATATATTACGATTACGAAAACTATTATGATCGATTTTAAGACGAAGATTTGCAAGGGTGGGGATGGACGTAGAAAGTTGACTGAACAAGAACAGCGACGTAAAGACGTAGAATATCAGATTAGAGAACGCGCTCCGGAAGGAGCGCCCTGCTCTAGTCTTCTACTATAAAAATTTGTGATTTTCGTTGCCTTCAGGAAATGACGTCTTCAAACAATGTCAACAGATATTTGTTTATACTCTGCATTGTTGTGTTGGTATAGAAACACAACAATGCCGAGTAAACAAATAACGCTTCACAACAAAGAAATCAAAAAATACCAAGCCAGTCGCATTATCACTGCTCTACAAGCAGCACATCGTCTCCGAACAGCGACAGAAAACTATTTAAGAAATGGAGAAAAGTGAGAGAAGGTAATCTGATACTGATAATAATACTCATTCAAGTCAAACTGCTTACGAAAACTGACGCCTCTGTGTTTAAATTATATTTAGGCGATAAATACAATGAAAGGAAGGGGTTAAAAGACTTGAGTAAGACACAAAAAAAACCCTCCGAAGGGGGGGGGGGGTTAGTTTAGTTTCTTACTCAAGATTTTAACAAATTAATATACAAAAACCTCAGAATTTTAAATTTTAAAAAGAAATGCAAAACTTGCTTTACGTATAGATTATAGCTATACATAAAGCTTAAAAATGTTCAGCAGAGATGAAAGCATCTACGGAATAGTAAGAGTGAGTGAAGAGGTAATATTTCAATGCAGGCTTATACCTTTATATAATAACTTAGACTTTTAACTGTTGGAAGATTATTAAACAACTTGATACCTGTATAGTAGACTCCTTTTTGATATTTAGTAAGGTTAGGATTTGGCACATAGAGATCACGTTTCCATCTTGTATTTAAATTATGTACATCTGTATTTCTTTTAAATTTATCTAAGTTTTCCACCACACATGATAGACAGCAGAGTATAAATTCACTTGCAAGTGGAAGTATATTAAATTTACGAAATAATTTTCTACAAGATACCCTGCTTTTGACACCGGCCATTATTCTAATTAATTTGTTTTGCATGTAAAAAGTTGTCAGTGGAACCATGGTTCCGGATAATTTGACGTAAATACGTCACACTTGCTTTACAATCGAGTAAAGTTTGATTAAGACATTGCTTATTTAACTTGAATTAGTTACGCTTAAGATGGGTCTGTGGTAGATGAATGTAATGTAATGTAATGTAAGGTAACTATGTAGGTAACCATTGTTGTTTATTTGTTGATAAACAGATGACGTTTCCCAGGTAACATATCAATGAAGTTTGACGTTTTCCAGGTAACATATCAATGAAGTTTGACGTTTCCCAGGTAACATATCAATGAAGTTTGACGTTTCCCAGGTAACATAACAATGGTTATGTTACCTAAGAAACTAATTGCTACGTGATCTGTTTACTCGGCATTGTTGTGTTACATTACTGCCGTCAACAATCCGCTTTCGTTATTGCGGAAAGAACTGAGCTGTGAATCGGCTGTAGAATAAGTGCGTCGTAGAATAGATAATTTTGTGCTGGTAAAAACGTTTTAGAATATCACAGGTACTTATCTTATGTAAGAATTATTACATTACATTACATTATAGAGACGTATTTACGTCAGATTCTCCGGAACCGTAGTTCCTCTGTCAACATTTCATATCTTATATTTCTGAATCTGTAGTATTACAGAATCTGAAAAACGTGTACAATGAACACAGAAAAATACGACCTTGAACACATCCGTATGTGTTTTGTATTGTTCACTGAGGTGAACTCTAGAAACTGTGATGGGTGTGTTATAGCTTCATTGCTTAATTTAATTAACAGTAATATAAAAGTGATTTATATACTTTCAATTGTGTGTCTTTTAGATCCCGGTGACAGAAGGTGACGTCTTCAAACAATGGCAACAGATATTTGTTTATACTCTGCATTGTTGTGTTGGTATAGAAACACAACAATGCCGAGTAAACAAATAACGTAACAAATAAACAAATACCAAGCCAGTCGCATGATCACTGCTCTACAAGCAGCACATCGTCTCCGAACAGCGACAGAAAACTATTTAAGAAATGAAGAATAGTGAGAGAAGACGTACTAACACCAACAAGGTAATCTGATACTGATAAGAATACTCATTCAAGTCATACTGCGCATTCAAGGGTTAAAACACTTGGATAAGACACAAAACTAACCACCCTTTGGGGGGGGGTTAGTTTAGTTTCTTACTCAATGGGGAACTTCATACTTATGATTCAATTTAACATTTTAGAGTGATTAATTCAAGGAGTATGAGATGGTTGAGACATGTACCGCACAAAATTTAACAGATTCAATTGACTTTAGGTAGGTGGATGATCTGAACACGACAATGAACCTTAAGAGTTCCATAATATAAAGCAATGATTTTGACGTAAATACGTCTACACGGAAGGGTCATTCGGCGAAAAAGTGTAACGGAGATGTGTAGGATCCGTATCCGTAACGTCGTGTTTGTTTATTTCAGTCGTAATCCAGGGCGAGCCTCAGGTACTGGGCGGGCGACAGGTGGCGGATAGTGATATGAGGGTTAGCTGCGAATAAGGGGCAGTCCCGGACCGAGGCGGCAAGACCGGAGAGCGTGGGAGTGTAGCTGGTGGCAGGCTACACCCATCAAATACCACATGAGCTCAGTGCCCCCACTGCCTTGTGGGTAGGGGAGGAATCCCCAAAGGCTAAGGGAAGGAAAACCCTGACAGAAAACCAAGGGTAGAAGGGGCTGCATAGGGATAGAGAAACCAGTCCTTCTAAGGGAAAGAACCCGGAATAAAAACTTATGGAGGACGGTGGGGGGGTGCACATCGGACTACCAACCCAATTCTGGAAGAAGCTCACACACTGAAAGGGCCGTAGTGCTAGAGAAGAAGAGGTTGGAGCAGAAGCGCACATGTAATGAAGAAATTCGAAACTTTCATTTTGTTTGTATGTATTCTTCCTTTGTGTGTGTCTGCGTGCGCGCGCGAGCGTTTGGGTGTGTGTATGTGGCGTGGGGCGTGGGGCGTGTGGGGCCTGGTGTCCTGTCGTGTTGTATCGTGTGGTTTGGTGTGTTGTGTGGTGTGTTCTGCAGTCGTGTCGCGTCGTGTCGTGTCGTCGTGTGCTGTCGTGTCGTGTGGTGTACTGTGGTGTGGGCCGACACCACACGACACGAGACGACGCCACACGAGACGACGCCACACGAGACGACGCCACACGACACGACGCCACACGACAGGACGCCACACGACACGACGCCACACGAGAGGACGCCACACGAGACGACGCCACACGAGACGACGCCACACGAGACGACGCCACACGAGACGACGCCACACGAGACGACACACCACGCGACACGTCAGCACACCACACGACACGACACCACACGACTGCACACCACACCACACCACACCACACCACACCACACGACAAGACACCACCCCCACACCACGCCCCAGACGCCCCACACGCCACACACACACCCAAGCGCGCGCGCACACGCACACACACACACAGAGGAGGAAGACGTACAAACCTAATGAAAGTTTCGATATTCATTACATGTCCTTCTTCTTCTTCTTTACCACTACGGCCCTTTCAGTGTGTCAGCTTCTTCCAGAATTGGGTTCTTAGCCCGATGTCCAACCCCCATAGTCCTCCAGAAGTTTTTATTCCGGGTTCTTTCCCTTAGAAGGATTGGTTTCTCTTTTCCTATGCAGCCCCTTCAACCCTTGGTTTTCTGTCAGGGTCTTCCTTCCCTGTTTTAAAGAAGTAATTGTTTTGTTTGTTTGTTTGTTCCGAAATGTAAATCGATCAATCGATAAGGAATATGAATGATATTTTATTATCTTAATTATAATAAATTTTAAATAAAATTATATTGTGATCAGACGGATTAAAATAAATAATTGATATAATTGTTTTATTTCCATTGTCATAAATATTGTACAGATTTCTTCCAATTTTGGGCTGTGGTCTCCAGAAACCAAGTTTTATTGCTGGAGAGTGGCCATGTTTGAAGAATATTCAGATTTCATATTTATTAGAATGTGGAACAGGAAATCTACCTTTTAGTTTTTAGTTTTCATTTTTATGTTTGATTAGTGGAGTTAGGCTTTGAAATTTTCTATTATGATATATATTTAAAAAATGCTTTTTCATAGGTTAAAAAGCATACATACAGATTATGTGAATTTAAAGTTAAATTTGATAAATTATGCATGGAAATAGTTAAATAAATGGAATGATTGTTAATTTATAAATAATGATAGTTCATCATATAAATTGGAGTATTAAAACATCAGTAGGTCTCACAAGTTCTCTGCAGAATATATTTGTTTTAATTTGGAATGAACATTCTTCTCCATAATTGCAAAATCTGTGAGGTGGCAATTCAGCCCTACTGGCTCTCGTGACTGGACCAAATTATCCCAGGCCGGGAGGTGGTACGGTTGTGGGATGGTAATAGCGGTTAAGCCAAAAAACTTAATAAATGAACCCCCGATTAAACAACAAGGGATATTTAATAAAAATATATATAAATTCAAAAGGAGAACAAACTCCCAAGGCTCAGGCTCCGGTAGGGGGTTACAACCCAAAAAATATCAGACCTATCTGTCTCCAAGCTGAGTCGTTCTCTGCCCGGCGGACACACACACACACAGACTGTCTGCCCTGCTGTCTCATCTGGGTCTCGAAGCCGCCGACTCCAAAGAACTTCGAGAGAGCAGATAGGCTACTCGAGCCATGAGACATGGCTCATCCTCCCCCCCCCCCCAAAAAAAAAAGATCCCAGGGCCGGGGTTGTCGTAGTACAGGTGCCGGTAGCTCCGATCACAGGTGACTTCCGGTCTGCTCTAAAGCAGCTCCCAGTCTTCATGCGCGATCCCATTACAGCATCATACGGGTGAGTTTCCTCTCTGGCCCGATCCACCCCTCCTTAAACAACCTGGCCACCCCGGGCTCCCCCCAGGGTGTCCATATTGATACCGAGCTTAGCTGTGGGACACAGAACACCAGAACTCCCAACCTCAAGTCATTTCTCAACACTTAGCCTCTAAGTAGTTGGATTACAGGAGTTCGTCACCACTCCCAGCACGTCGGAGCCCCAGCCCTGGCTTTCAGCTTCGTTGTGGGCACCGAAAGTGCATACGCAGAGTCACGACCGAGTAGACAACCCCCCCACCCCCACAAAAAAAAAAATGAAAGTGATAGTGGAACCACGGTTCCGGAGAATTTGACGTAAATACGTCTTTACGGAAAGGAAGTTTATATATTGGCTTTATTCTAAATATTCCCTTCATACATGCTGTACAATTGAGATAAGTTTGATTAAGACTTTGCTTATTTAACCTGAATTAGTTACGCTTAAGATGGGTCTGTGGTAGCTGAAATATCTTTTTTTTATTTTTACTATAAAAATTTGTGATTTCGTCGTCATCAATCAACAATGTCAACAGATATTTGTTTATACTCTGCATTGTTGTGTTGGTATAGAAACACAACAATGCCGAGTAAACAAATAACGCTTCACAACAAAGAAATCAAAAAATATCAAACCAGTCGCATTATCACTGCTCCAGAAGCAGCAGACCGCAATCTTGATTATCGACTGACAGTTGGCTTAAAACATCAGAAAAGCGAAAGAAGACGTCATCAAGTATTTGAAGTACCAACTCCAACAACTTCACAAGGTAAACTGATCCTCATTCGATATATTACGATTACGAAAACTATTATGATCGATTTTAAGACGAAGATTTGCAAGGGTGGGGATGGACGTAGAAAGTTGACTGAACAAGAACAGCGACGTAAAGACGTAGAATATCAGATTAGAGAACGCGCTCCGGAAGGAGCGCCCTGCTCTAGTCTTCTACTATAAAAATTTGTGATTTTCGTTGCCTTCAGGAAATGACGTCTTCAAACAATGTCAACAGATATTTGTTTATACTCTGCATTGTTGTGTTGGTATAGAAACACAACAATGCCGAGTAAACAAATAACGCTTCACAACAAAGAAATCAAAAAATACCAAGCCAGTCGCATTATCACTGCTCTACAAGCAGCACATCGTCTCCGAACAGCGACAGAAAACTATTTAAGAAATGGAGAAAAGTGAGAGAAGGTAATCTGATACTGATAATAATACTCATTCAAGTCAAACTGCTTACGAAAACTGACGCCTCTGTGTTTAAATTATATTTAGGCGATAAATACAATGAAAGGAAGGGGTTAAAAGACTTGAGTAAGACACAAAAAAAACCCTCCGAAGGGGGGGGGGTTAGTTTAGTTTCTTACTCAAGATTTTAACAAATTAATATACAAAAACCTCAGAATTTTAAATTTTAAAAAGAAATGCAAAACTTGCTTTACGTATAGATTATAGCTATACATAAAGCTTAAAAATGTTCAGCAGAGATGAAAGCATCTACGGAATAGTAAGAGTGAGTGAAGAGGTAATATTTCAATGCAGGCTTATACCTTTATATAATAACTTAGACTTTTAACTGTTGGAAGATTATTAAACAACTTGATACCTGTATAGTAGACTCCTTTTTGATATTTAGTAAGGTTAGGATTTGGCACATAGAGATCACGTTTCCATCTTGTATTTAAATTATGTACATCTGTATTTCTTTTAAATTTATCTAAGTTTTCCACCACACATGATAGACAGCAGAGTATAAATTCACTTGCAAGTGGAAGTATATTAAATTTACGAAATAATTTTCTACAAGATACCCTGCTTTTGACACCGGCCATTATTCTAATTAATTTGTTTTGCATGTAAAAAGTTGTCAGTGGAACCATGGTTCCGGATAATTTGACGTAAATACGTCACACTTGCTTTACAATCGAGTAAAGTTTGATTAAGACATTGCTTATTTAACTTGAATTAGTTACGCTTAAGATGGGTCTGTGGTAGATGAATGTAATGTAATGTAATGTAAGGTAACTATGTAGGTAACCATTGTTGTTTATTTGTTGATAAACAGATGACGTTTCCCAGGTAACATATCAATGAAGTTTGACGTTTTCCAGGTAACATATCAATGAAGTTTGACGTTTCCCAGGTAACATATCAATGAAGTTTGACGTTTCCCAGGTAACATAACAATGGTTATGTTACCTAAGAAACTAATTGCTACGTGATCTGTTTACTCGGCATTGTTGTGTTACATTACTGCCGTCAACAATCCGCTTTCGTTATTGCGGAAAGAACTGAGCTGTGAATCGGCTGTAGAATAAGTGCGTCGTAGAATAGATAATTTTGTGCTGGTAAAAACGTTTTAGAATATCACAGGTACTTATCTTATGTAAGAATTATTACATTACATTACATTATAGAGACGTATTTACGTCAGATTCTCCGGAACCGTAGTTCCTCTGTCAACATTTCATATCTTATATTTCTGAATCTGTAGTATTACAGAATCTGAAAAACGTGTACAATGAACACAGAAAAATACGACCTTGAACACATCCGTATGTGTTTTGTATTGTTCACTGAGGTGAACTCTAGAAACTGTGATGGGTGTGTTATAGCTTCATTGCTTAATTTAATTAACAGTAATATAAAAGTGATTTATATATTTTCAATTGTGTGTCTTTTAGATCCCGGTGACAGAAGGTGACGTCTTCAAACAATGGCAACAGATATTTGTTTATACTCTGCATTGTTGTGTTGGTATAGAAACACAACAATGCCGAGTAAACAAATAACGTAATAAATAAACAAATACCAAGCCAGTCGCATGATCACTGCTCTACAAGCAGCACATCGTCTCCGAACAGCGACAGAAAACTATTTAAGAAATGAAGAAAAGTGAGAGAAGACGTACTAACACCAACAAGGTAATCTGATACTGATAAGAATACTCATTCAAGTCATACTGCGCATTCAAGGGTTAAAACACTTGGATAAGACACAAAACTAACCACCCCTTTGGGGGGGGGGGGGTTAGTTTAGTTTCTTACTCAATGGGGAACTTCATACTTATGATTCAATTTAACATTTTAGAGTGATTAATTCAAGGAGTATGAGATGGTTAAGACATGTACCGCACAAAATTTAACAGATTCAATTGACTTTAGGTAGGTGGATGATCTGAACACGACAATGAACCTTAAGAGTTCCATAATATAAAGCAATGATTTTGACGTAAATACGTCTACACGGAAGGGTCATTCGGCGAAAAAGTGTAACGGAGATGTGTAGGATCCGTATCCGTAACGTCGTGTTTGTTTATTTCAGTCGTAATCCAGGGCGAGCCTCAGGTACTGGGCGGGCGACAGGTGGCGGATAGTGATATGAGGGTTAGCTGCGAATAAGGGGCAGTCCCGGACCGAGGCGGCAAGACCGGAGAGCGTGGGAGTGTAGCTGGTGGCAGGCTACACCCATCAAATACCACATGAGCTCAGTGCCCCCACTGCCTTGTGGGTAGGGGAGGAATCCCCAAAGGCTAAGGGAAGGAAAACCCTGACAGAAAACCAAGGGTAGAAGGGGCTGCATAGGGATAGAGAAACCAGTCCTTCTAAGGGAAAGAACCCGGAATAAAAACTTATGGAGGACGGTGGGGGGGGTGCACATCGGACTACCAACCCAATTCTGGAAGAAGCTCACACACTGAAAGGGCCGTAGTGCTAGAGAAGAAGAGGTTGGAGCAGAAGCGCACATGTAATGAAGAAATTCGAAACTTTCATTTTGTTTGTATGTATTCTTCCTTTGTGTGTGTCTGCGTGCGCGCGCGAGCGTTTGGGTGTGTGTATGTGGCGTGGGGCGTGGGGCGTGTGGGGCCTGGTGTCCTGTCGTGTTGTATCGTGTGGTTTGGTGTGTTGTGTGGTGTGTTCTGCAGTCGTGTCGCGTCGTGTCGTGTCGTCGTGTGCTGTCGTGTCGTGTGGTGTACTGTGGTGTGGGCCGACACCACACGACACGAGACGACGCCACACGAGACGACGCCACACGACACGACGCCACACGAGAGGACGCCACACGAGACGACGCCACACGAGACGACGCCACACGAGACGACGCCACACGAGACGACGCCACACGAGACGACGCCACACGAGACGACGCCACACGAGACGACACACCACGCGACACGTCAGCACACCACACGACACGACACTACACGACTGCACACCACACCACACCACACCACACCACACCACACGACAAGACACCACCCCCACACCACGCCCCAGACGCCCCACACGCCACACACACACCCAAGCGCGCGCGCACACGCACACACACACACAGAGGAGGAAGACGTACAAACCTAATGAAAGTTTCGATATTCATACATGTCCTTCTTCTTCTTCTTTACCACTACGGCCCTTTCAGTGTGTCAGCTTCTTCCAGAATTGGGTTCTTAGCCCGATGTCCAACCCCCATAGTCCTCCAGAAGTTTTTATTCCGGGTTCTTTCCCTTAGAAGGATTGGTTTCTCTTTTCCTATGCAGCCCCTTCAACCCTTGGTTTTCTGTCAGGGTTTTCCTTCCCTGTTTTAAAGAAGTAATTGTTTTGTTTGTTTGTTTGTTCCGAAATGTAAATCGATCAATCGATAAGGAATATGAATGATATTTTATTATCTTAATTATAATAAATTTTAAATAAAATTATATTGTGATCAGACGGATTAAAATAAATAATTGATATAATTGTTTTATTTCCATTGTCATAAATATTGTACAGATTTCTTCCAATTTTGGGCTGTGGTCTCCAGAAACCAAGTTTTATTGCTGGAGAGTGGCCATGTTTGAAGAATATTCAGATTTCATATTTATTAGAATGTGGAACAGGAAATCTACCTTTTAGTTTTTAGTTTTCATTTTTATGTTTGATTAGTGGAGTTAGGCTTTGAAATTTTCTATTATGATATATATTTAAAAAATGCTTTTTCATAGGTTAAAAAGCATACATACAGATTATGTGAATTTAAAGTTAAATTTGATAAATTATGCATGGAAATAGTTAAATAAATGGAATGATTGTTAATTTATAAATAATGATAGTTCATCATATAAATTGGAGTATTAAAACATCAGTAGGTCTCACAAGTTCTCTGCAGAATATATTTGTTTTAATTTGGAATGAACATTCTTCTCCATAATTGCAAAATCTGTGAGGTGGCAATTCAGCCCTACTGGCTCTCGTGACTGGACCAAATTATCCCAGGCCGGGAGGTGGTACGGTTGTGGGATGGTAATAGCGGTTAAGCCAAAAAACTTAATAAATGAACCCCCGATTAAACAACAAGGGATATTTAATAAAAATATATATAAATTCAAAAGGAGAACAAACTCCCAAGGCTCAGGCTCCGGTAGGGGGTTACAACCCAAAAAATATCAGACCTATCTGTCTCCAAGCTGAGTCGTTCTCTGCCCGGCGGACACACACACACAGACTGTCTGCCCTGCTGTCTCATCTGGGTCTCGAAGCCGCCGACTCCAAAGAACTTCGAGAGAGCAGATAGGCTACTCGAGCCATGAGACATGGCTCATCCTCCCCCCCCCAAAAAAAAAAGATCCCAGGGCCGGGGTTGTCGTAGTACAGGTGCCGGTAGCTCCGATCACAGGTGACTTCCGGTCTGCTCTAAAGCAGCTCCCAGTCTTCATGCGCGATCCCATTACAGCATCATACGGGTGAGTTTCCTCTCTGGCCCGATCCACCCCTCCTTAAACAACCTGGCCACCCCGGGCTCCCCCAGGGTGTCCATATTGATACCGAGCTTAGCTGTGGGACACAAAACACCAGAACTCCCAACCTCAAGTCATTTCTCAACACTTAGCCTCTAAGTAGTTGGATTACAGGAGTTCGTCACCACTCCCAGCACGTCGGAGCCCCAGCCCTGGCTTTCAGCTTCGTTGTGGGCACCGAAAGTGCATACGCAGAGTCACGACCGAGTAGACACCCCCCCCCCCCAAAAAAAAAGAAAAAGAAAAAAAAAGAAAGTGATAGTGGAACCACGGTTCCGGAGAATTTGACGTAAATACGTCTTTACGGAAAGGAAGTTTATATACTGGCTTTCTGCTAAATATTTCCTTCATACATGCTTTACAATTGAGATAAGTTTGATTAAGACTTTGCTTATTTAACCTGAATTAGTTACGCTTAAGATGGGTCTGTGGTAGCTGAAATATCTTTTTTTTATTTTACTATAAAAATTTGTGATTTCGTCGTCGTCAATAAATTACGTCATCAATCAACAATGTCAACAGATATTTGTTTATACTCTGCATTGTTGTGTTGGTATAGAAACACAACAATGCCGAGTAAACAAATAACGCTTCACAACAAAGAAATCAAAAAATATCAAGCCAGTCGCATGATCACTGCTCCAGAAGCAGCAGACCGCATTCTTGATTATCGACTGACAGTTGGCTTAAAACATCAGAAAAGCGAAAGAAGACGTCATCAAGTATTTGAAGTACCGACTCCAACAACTTCAACAAAGTAAACTGATACTCATTCGATATATTACGATTACGAAAACTATTATGATCGATTTTAAGACGAAGATTTGCAAGGGTGGAGAGAGACGTGGAAGGTTGACTGAACAAGAACATCGACGTAAAGACGTAGAATATCAGATTAGAGAACGCGCTCCGAAAGGAACGCCCTGCTCTAGTCTTACTATAAATATACCACCATCAGCGTACGTGATCTCGGATCTAAATGGGAAATTGGAAGGTGTTTTTAACAAGCAATCACTGAAACCAAACTTGCAGGCTGACTGATGACACGACATTGCCATTTCCTGATTTGGCTGATCATATGACGAGAATACAAAACGTCAAACTTATTTGCAACGAGAATACGTAATTTAATTGACAGTGCGTCGTTAGAAAGCCATCTGTTGCCAATAAAAAATTTATAACCTTCCATTATTGCGTCCGAGACCTACACATTCATCCGAAACATGCCTTGCACCTTTAATTGGTTTGTAATTTGTATGCGCGCGCATGCGTGGCTGTGAGTTGGTGGCGCATGCGCGTGAGAGTGGATGACGGCTCAGTTCAACATTTGTTGTAATGTTACGATCATCAACTACGAAGACCAAGTTTTTTGTCTTTCCTATCAACAATTCTGATTTTAATAGGAAGGCAGGAGACGCAAATGCTTCGTGTATTTCACGCATAAGTGGCCTGAGGAACGCAGGAGGAGGGCAGGCACGACAGCCAACGTGTGAAAATGAAAACGCAAATCAAGTGTTACCAACGTAGTTCAGTGAAACTCACCAAGTGCAATGTGTCAACCAAAGGCCGATTGCGAATTGAATCTGAGATGTTTTAACCAATATTTGTGTCTGTACGTAACTACGATAATCGACGAACTTAATTACCTCCGTCGCCGTGGCCAATTCGGCCGTTGCACGTCCTCAGGACAGAGAACGTGCAAACCGACTTAGCTACACTATAATTACTGTTCTGTACATGAATTTTAAGGGAGGCGACAAGAGAGTTTGCCTTGCCCACTAATTAGTCACAGTCCAAGAAAACAATAATTAATAACACGAGTAACGATAAAGCAAACGATGATTAGTTAACCCAGGAAAGTAATTAGGGCACATAAATCAAATTAATTAAACTCAAGTAAAACTCAAAATACAACCAGACACGTTCCGGCCAATTAGTTGAATGCAGTGGCCAGACGTTACTCGCAGAAGATAAGAATTACGAACATCTGGGCGACAAGGTGTCTTTTTACATCTCGTCTCCACAAGAACTGGCGGGCTCTTAACCCTTTTTTATGCACATTGCCCGAATGGTACGATTCTGACAGGCGTCATCGTGGTTTACGCTAGGCACTACACCTTATATGGCCACGCGAGCTCATCCGAGATGAACCTTGGTATTTCCTGTCGCAATAAAAATGACGACGCGTGGCTACGGCGGTAACCCAATGCGTCCTTCCGGTGGCAAATACCGGGGGGCTGTGTAAAATACGACACCCACCTAACTAATTAGTAATTAGATGGCTTACGGAACCCAAGGTTCATCACCGAACTAACCAAAGCCCTCCACCGGACCCTGTCTCCTTCAACTCCTATCTCCCATAGATCCCGCCTGAGATTATCCTCTCATCTACGTCTAGGTCTCCCCAGAGGTCTTTTCCCCTCAGGCTTCCCAAATAGTGGAACCCGAAAGTTCATCACCGAACGAACCAAAGCCCTCCACCGGACCCTGTCCTGGGCCAACAGAATCCAGTTTCCTTCAACTCCTATCTCCCATAGATCCCGCCTGAGATTATCCTCCTATCTACGTCTAGGTCTCCCCAGGGGTCTCTTCCCCTCAGGCTTCCCAAATAGTGGACCCAACCAACCAGATGGCTTACCGAACCCGAAGGTTCATCACCGAATTAACCAAAGCCCTCCACCGGACCCTGTCCTGGGCCAACAAAATCCAGTCTCCTTCAACTCCTATCTGCCATAGATCCCGCCTGAGATTATCCTCCCATCTACGTCTAGGTCTCCCCAGTGATCTCTTCCCCTCAGGCTTCCCAACCAGTACCCGGTGCACACCTCTTGTCCCATCCATGCGCGCTAAATGCCCAGCCCATCTCATTCTTCTCGACTTAATCACCCTGACAATATTGAGGGAGGAGTACAGATTTTTAAGCTCGTCATTATGCAGTTTTCTCCACGCCCCATCGTCTTCCCTCCTAGGCCCAAAATCCTCCTCAACACCCGATTCTCAAACACCTGTAATCTGTGTTCCTCCCTCAGAGTGAGAGACCATGTTTCGCACCCATACAAAACAACAGGCAGAATTATTGACCTGACCTAACCTGCGGATTCGAAATAAAATGCAACTGTAGTGCCTGAGGCCCATGATCGTCAAAGGAGGGGGCGTGGCTGGTTCTACTTCACGGCTCATGCACCGATGGCGCCCAACCCAGATCAAGATCAACAAAACTCGCGCCAGTCGCTTACACTTACCGAGAACACGAGAGGAGCTGGGAAGCTTTTAGTTGTGACTGTACTTCTTCTTGGTGGGTAATTTCTCTCAGAATACGGGAAGATTTGATAATTAATGTGAGCATTATGTCGCTGGTTCATCAGCTTTCTGAACCGTCACCATCCACGAATCCCTTGATTTCAGACTGAAGCTTGCAAAGTCTTTCAAGTACCTCATATTTCCACAGGAAAGTGGAAGGCTATAATTCAGTTAGGAGAGAAGCATTCTCAAATATTCTCATTGAGTTTGGCAGAGCCATGAAGTGATTCAGGTTCATTAAAATGTGTTTAAATGAACCCCATAGAAAAGTCCGTACGGGTAAACATGTCTGACAGTTTCCTATTCAAGACGCTCTAAAAGAAGGCGATGCTTTATCTCCATTGCTTTTTAACCTTGAGTCAGAACATGCAATTAGCAATGTCCAAGTGAACCAGGCGAGACCAAAATTCAATGGGTCTGCGCTGATGACGTAAATCTGCTGGGAGTGCCTGAATAAAACACAGAAGCTCTAATTGACGCTGGTAAAGAGGGGCGAGGGGGTGTAGAAGTGGACGCCGCGGAAGGTAATAATTTTGCTTCTTAATTTGTGTTACGTCGAGTAAAAAGTGGACGTGGTCGTGACACTTGCACAGAAACATCGGAATATCGACTCTACGGACCAAGAACCTAGCTGAGTGCGATCCATGTGGGAGGAGGAGTGCTAACCACTGCACCTTGAGATTTCTTTGCAGCGCGGCGTTCAGGATGTCGCAGTCTTAATAAGGACGACGCTGTGTGTCCCTGAAAACTGAAGGAGCATTAATTACCTCGTTCCTTTCAAAGTTAATGACTGCCTCTCCCGTCTATTATGGAGTCAGTCGCTACTGCAGGACAGTAAAATGGCTTCTCATTCGACATCGACTGCAAGAACGCGGCAGTGACACTAATAGAAATTCGAAGAAGTCAACCATCACGCGAGAAAAGGAGCGAAAACACGATATTTTCTTAAAGATGTTTTTCGTATTCGAATTGTAAAGACGTGCGTTTCTCCAAAGTAAATCGCATTCTGACGGAGCGAAAACACTTTTGTGCGCTGTATTTATCAAAATATTTGGAGCATCGTATTTTTAGGTTATGCAACAAATAATATCAAAAGGTTTTTTCGAAATTTGTTCACCTGGAGTTTCGAAAGTCATTCGGTAGAGAGGAAGTCAGAGCTGGTTTACTGTTGAAAGAGAACCGCATTTAAACGGCGCTGGATCGACTGACGACGTCTCCCCAACACACTTCCCTCTTCGGTGCCTCAACTTCCCGTCAGGCGCCACAGGAAGTTGAGTAAGACTCCAGACACGGAACGGATCAAATAAGATGGATTTCCGAAGAGCACGTACACATGTCAACGGAGCCATTTGCGATGTTGGTAAGGCAGATGTTAGCAGTTATCGACCGCTTGTCACTCAGCTCGTCATCAGAGAACTTCTCGAAGCTCGATTCTTTCACAGGCCACTGCAACATTTCACCCCGGGGAGTTCGGACCAGCGTCATTTAAATTCACGCATAATTCGCGTAACGACGCTGAGTTTGACCTCGGGAATTGAAAACGGCCAGACATGGGAACAAGTCCTAATCGTGTAACAGACTTCGCGTTTCGCCAACTGCGGAAGAAGCCGTTTCCGAGGAAGCAGCGGGACGCGGTCAGCACGCCGCACAAAATTATATTGAATCAGCGCAAAAACGCCCACCGGAGATGTCGGAAGTTTCGCAGAAATTCTATCAATAACCAGAGAAATAAACTGTCATAAAGAAACTCCCCGACGCTTGCACAAGCGATGAACGGTGATTCACTGTGGAGATGTTAACCGCGTGTTCTTCGCCAATATTTACGTTCATCTTCACCATAATATAACTAACTCCCGCAGGTCCAACGCCGACAACACCAAAGCCCGCGATCAGACACGATCCTGAGCCAACTCCGTCCATTTGCCATCCTCACGGCCGACTCCCTAAGATTCATCTTGATTTTATCCTTCCATCTTCTTCTTGGACTGCCCAGTGGTCATTTTCCAGAAGAATTCCCTACCACCCCTTAGCCTCTCCCCATGCGTGCTATATGTCCAGCCCATCGGAGCTTTGTTACATTTAACTATCCTCACTGTGCTATGTTTACAATTCGTTATGTTAATATTCTAAATTCCCTATTTATGTCATCTCTCTCAGGTCCAAATATCCTCCTGAGCGCCTTTATTTTCAAACAAATGTAATCTACGTTCTTCCTTGAAAGTAAGAGACCGTGTTTCACAACCATACCAGACAACAGGCAAAATTATTGCGTTATATATCCTGATCTTTGGCGTTTTTGATAGAAAACGAGATAACAGTTTTTGACGCGTTCCATACACAAATAATCCGGTTGCCTCAGACGTCACTTAAGACGTCGAATCCTCCGGCACGGCTCCGGGCACTTTCACGACGATCATCAATGTCACGTGTCCCGCTGAACAATTTCCCCGTCGCCCTGATGACGGAGTCATCGAGGACCTACGAAATGTCGGTAAACTTCTACGAGACAGCCATCTTGCGGCTAAATCCAACTTTCCGATCTGTCAAGGCATAAATGAACTAACATCAGGTTTCCGAACAAATCCGCCACAGAAATTCCTTTGTGACGGAATGCACTCTTCCGGTCTCTGATGTTACTCGCCGACACGGAGGAAAACTGTTCGCTTTCCGATACACGTGAACGGAATCGAAAAAGTTTAACGAATTTCCGTAACTTCGTAAATAAAAGGTGAGACAGCAAAGCAAAAATGCCTGCAAGACCGGCACAAGCGACGGCCTCACATCGATCAATCTTCGGGTTCTCCCGAACACCGATCGATCTGCTCTGCCTCGACGTTTCTTTGTCACGCCCCACTTCTGAAGCGTCTTTCCGCCCCGTAGCTTTACCTCATGCCGTGTGCTTCCTCAGGCGCACAAAAACTCCAAACGCGTAACAGCATTATAACTTCTAGAACAGGATCCACCGACCATGGCCGCTGACCTTACAGGGAGAGCCCTCTCAATGAAGGAAGGAAGGAGTTTCCGTCGGTCAGTGCAGAAGCCCGATAATTGCTGTCTTGTGACTGCGCTGGGTTGACAACACGCCACCTGCTCGTTCCAAAACATTACGCAGTCAGAGCCGAGAAATTGTCACAGTAAAAATTCTGCCCCTTGGTTGAAAACATTGCTAATACCAAATTTAAAACCAAACTCCGTTCTGGCCATTGACATCGCCTCGTATCACAACACTCAGACAGACAAACCACCGACGTCTCACTCAAAGACGGACGAAATTGAAGCCTGGCTATTGAAAATCTTCGTCGTATTTTGTGACAACTGTACGATTTAATCAAATTAATTAAGCCAAAGAACGAACAATATGTGATTGGTCAGATTTTAGCAGACAAAGAACGTCCTGTGCTGAGACTTCCCGATTTAAACCCCACTGAACTTATTTCGGCAAATGTAAGACAATGGGTTGCAAGCAAGAACACGACATTTAAAATTAAGGACGTCGAGCGTCTGTGTCGCCAGAGAGTCGAAGAAATTGGGCAAGAGGAATGGGAGAATGTATGTCGGCATGTGGAAAGACTAGAACAGATTTATTATGAGCAAGAAGGCGTAATCGAAGATAATGGAGTGGACAACCGCAGCGGTAGTTGATGAATCGAGTGATATGTGAGGAGTGGAAGAATTGGAAGAGGACAGAAGATAAAATTATCTAATACTCTCCGCGGTGTTAATTTTCTAGTGATGTGTAGTTTAATGAAATCGACTTTCCCGTGCTACATAACGTGGTGATATTTTATTTGGAGTGCACTGTACGCGACCTGCTCCCATCAATTCCGTCAAACGTCTGGTAACTGACTCGCTCCGAGGTTCCAATTCACAAAGTTCAACGGTCAAAGACGCTGGAACGCAAAACGATTAAATGCGTGAAGGTTAAGACGCTTAGGTTCGAGGCTTTCACGGCGGTGACTCTGAAGATGACGCCGTGCAGTCTCGTAGAATTTTACCGACGTTTCGGACGTCCTTGCTGCCTCCGTCATCAGGGCCGTCGTCTTTTAGTGTGCTCCTAGCAACAATTCTGATGTGAACTAAAGGACCTTCAAGCTCCACCGAGCAGAGTCCTTCCTCAAGACGCAACTGTCCCTCCGGGATTCACGAAACCCGGATTTATGATCCACTTAATATGACATCCATCATCAGCTCCGAGGTCCTCCACGTGGCTTCTTCCACTCGCGTTCCCCAAACAAAATTTTGTACTAGTCACCTCCCCAATCCCTGCTTCTTTATTTGTTGCCCGCGGAGACATTTGAAATAATAAAACGTCTTTTAACCAGCTGATTTTCGTAATGGTGAGGTGTAGTGTTTTCTTCGCGGTACGGTCTGGATTCGTAAATATTATGAAGACGAGCTTCGGCTTCAAAGGGTTAACCAGCTGATTTTCGTAATGGTGAGGTGTAGTGTTTTCTTCGCGGTACGGACTGAATTCATAAATAATATTCAGACGATCTTCGGCTTCAAAGGGTTAATTAATTAGAGTTGCCGGCCTTGAGATGCCGGCTTACTAAGGCAGCGTCACAAACGCGCAGCTTAGCAAATAACTCGCGCAGAAAGCCGTGGACGAGGCGAAGCGGAGATGTCGAGAGGTATTTATCTCAATACAAACTACTAGAACCTAAATAAACACACGCTGGAACATTTAATCAGAACCTGTGTTTTAGAACATCTGAGAAATATCTCTAATATTGAGCATTGAAGTCTCGTAGAAGTTCAGCGAAGTTTCAAAGGTATTTATTTCCACCATCATCGAGGCAATGGCCCGATGATAGCCGTAATAACGTAGGCAGTAGTACGCGACTCTGAAACGTCGGTCGGTCAAGTCTATAAGAGTACGGGGCGCAGTACACCAGAAGGCCGTAATAATCTTATTTGCCACCGTGAGAACCTTAAGTAGCACTGTAAATTTTAACTGATCATTCCATCTCAGCTTCTCATGAAATTCCAAATGCTATTCGCTTATCAGACATAATTTCCGCTTAATCTACTTCATTAAAAGAGCCTTATCAGGTGGAACATCACCAAGTATTGTAATATGTAAAAATCAATGAAAATGAGATGGGCGGACCATGTAACACACATGGGGAAATGAGCACAATTCAAACAAAGTCATGGTCAGAGAGTTGAAGGGTCCCTTAGGAGACTTCGAATAATATTAAAACGAATCCTACGGAACGTAGCGGCGTACTGGTTAGTATTCTATCAAATTTGAGATGTCCCAGGTTCAAATCTCAGTCCGATAAACGCTTCCTTAATCTTCTTGTCATTCGACGTTATTCTGAGCTAAAACAAAAAAAAATGCTCGAAAAGAAATATGGTGGGGAGCTGCTGATTGGATTCATACAGCTCAGGAAGCTGCCCGTGGTTCTTGTGAACACGAAGATTCCATAAACGGCGGGGACTTTACTCCTTTGAGCGACGAGGTGGCTACGAAGTTGAGTCATGCGTAAACGACATAAAACGATGACACGACCGTCAGCTGACCTCCGGACACTCGAGATGTCACTTAACTGTACCTGTGTGTGTGTTCGTGCGCACGCGCGTGCTATTACTTCAACAGTTCTCCGTTTCAGACTTTGTACATAGAAACAACGTGTATATAGTTTCTGTTACAGTCATGTAAGATTAAAGAAAGCAAGCGATGATATGATAACCAGCGAAAACACAGGAACACGAAAGAACGTAGAAGGTAGGGGCCTAACTCAAAGTACTATATCGGTGCCTGCGTGGAGGTACTGAGTAAAATATGACAAATTTCAGCCAGGACGGTATGGCCACTTGGAAAATATTCTCTTTGATTATAGCATAATATTTAAAAAATCTGAAAGGAAAAAGGACGCGAGGGAGAGGATTAAATTGACTTGCGTCAAAGTTCAAATATGGCGCTCTTTTAAACTTAAAACAAAACGCGATTACAGTGCGCTGAAGGAATGAATTATGTAATCCATAAAATAAAGTCCTTGAGAATAGAGCTGGTTTTTATATGTTTTATATCATTCATTCTGTTAGTTCATTAGCATATGAGAGAGGAACGTTTTGGTAAAACAATACAAATCCATTTAAATATTCTTCACTTAAAAGTCCCATTTAAAATAAACATCACATATGAGAAAGCAATTTGTTCCTGCCAAGCAAATATCCCAGACAGTAAGCTTAATTGATAAAGTCCGAAATGAGCTGGTCTTAGACAGGATAGGCGAAGGAAAAATCTTACGAGAAGAGGAGAGAGGACGGTGGGACACATTCTGAGGCACCCAGGATTGGTTAATTTGGTAATGGAAGGAACAGTTGAAGGGAGGAATTGTAGGGGGAGACAAAGATTGGAACATGTGACGCAATTTTTTGAAGCTGTGAGCTGTAAATGAAGAGACTGGCGCAAGATAGGCGAAAACGTAGGACCGCATCAAAGCAATCGAAAGACTGACGACAAACAAACAAACAAACAAGCTTAATTATCAAAAAATTAATGATTCGTCGCTCGTATTCCTCACATGGATATTAATAATAAATATCTTTCAAGATGGTCTGTAATTTATTCTAGTTTTATTTCAATACTTCTCGGTCTCGATCTCAATGACGTAATTAACCAGGACCTCGAAGAGAATGTAGAGGGACATATTTGATACTGGTACTTGTGGCCTGCAAAGCCATGACGACACTATCCCTTTAACACTTTAACACAGTGATAAACGGGAGACAGAATAAAACTGGGAGAAGTTGAAGACACATTTGACACGGCAAGATAGATCAATTTACGGCTATGAAGGTTTCCAGGCAGTACCCGCTCGTCCTTCTACTAAAGGTAAGTACAAGTAAAAGGCGAAAACTGTATCAAGAAGAGATTTTTAGCGGGTTCAAACTTTATTCGTACACCATTTTGAACTCTGATATCAACTTTGGGAAAAAAACTTTTGAAGTTAACATGGAAAGCAATTTTAGGGCGGAATTATTATGTTAATATTGCGAGGACTGCATTATAGGCACGAAATTTTACATAAAAAACTATGGAAAACCTTGATCGAGTTGTTCGGTCGCAGAAACTTCCTACCTTAGCGATGGCTTTCATCATGATACCTGTGCGTTGTTGCCTTTTTGAATTAAAAATCCAGACACTACCTCAAACAAAACACAACACGCCACAATTACAAATGTAACAGGTCAATGATGTCTATGGAAAAAAATCGATGTTTATTCTGAGAATCATATGGAATCCATTATACTCTGTGGACAATATGAAGTTTATTTCAATGTGGTACATACATATATTTCACTGTGATTTAAACCAGGGGTGGCCAACCCAAATGATCTTTCGGGCCACTTTTGAAATGCATCATAACTCCGCGGGCCACATATAAAATTATATATCCCCATATTATTATTAATATTAATATTAATATTATTTTAAAATCAAAGTTAATTTTTTCTCATAATTTCGACAGATAATTTTTGAATATATGTATGCACAAATAATGTATTTTTTTAATTCATTAGTTTTCACTACTTTGGCCATTATAAAATAAATATATTTTGTAAAAGTGTGATGAATCTCGCGGGCCGGAAAAATGTTCAAGGCGGGCCGCGGGTTGGTACCCCTGATTTAAACAGTTAAGAGAAAATTAAATACACTTTTAAACGTGATTGTGGCAAACTACACGCGGTATCTTGATAAACTATTTTACAAAAATGAAATAAGATGTAGAAATCATAGAAATATGACAGCCGAACAAAATACACAATGAACAGTGTCGGGTTACATGTCTTCAGTGACGTTCACGTTCACAGTGTCAGGAATACGAAATGTAACACACACAAAAATGAACGACACGTTTTAAACACAAAAAAAAAACATAAGCCCAGTGTGACAGAGAATGTGTAGGTCTTCAATCATTTGCAAGACAGTCCTTGCTCCTTCCTCCCTCTATTTTTCACCCCCCCTCCCCCGCCACATACTGTGGTAACGTCCATCATCTGTCTTCAATATCAGACTTTCATCAGAAAAAACGGCCCCTTCCCTAGACATTCATTGGTCGAGCATTCATTGGAACAAAGTCAAGTCAAGTCTGCCCAGAATCAAATTACTGATAACGCTTGTAGGAGACTTTGTTCTTTGCGTTCTCTTGGAATTTCACAGACTCCGGCACGTCAACAAAAATGTAAGATATCACAACAAAAGTTCGTACAAAGCGTTAGTTGTTCTTTCATGCGCTGAAGACACGATAACGTAAAGAAAAATCTACTGAAAATGGAAACAAAACGTTGCCTGTGATAAGAAATCCGCCCTCCCACGTCCACCAAACTCTTTAGTTACAGTAGAAGGGACCAAACCGTGCGTTTCGCCTACGTCACTATCTTATGGGTAGAAGGAAAACAAGCGCACGTACTATGTGAACCAAAGACATTTCCTGTGGCCATAACACAATTTCTACTACCTATCCCCAAAAACGAAACCTTCAGTAAAAAGCTGATAGTCGCTCAATTAGTTAAAAAATTCCCCGTCTTTTTTTCGAATCCAAATTTTCATTACCATGTTCATGAAGAAGAGAAACACACCCCTTCCATTTTCCCTTCAAATTCATTTTAATATTATCCTCCACCTACGTCTTCCTCGTCGCCTCGTCCCTTCAGACTCCCTGAAGAACGATTTCTCCACATTTTACAGCTTATATACGACTATAAAATGGTATTTAAATTTCTTACGGCAGCGAGTATAAAGATGGCTATCTTCTGGGTTGTATCGCCGTGTACTCACCGCCCTGATGATGGAGGCAGAAAATACCTCCGAAACGTTGGTAAATATCTACCAGATTACACGGCGCAAATTCCCAGATGACGGCCATCTTTCAACGTTTCGGAAGAATATATTGCCTCCATCCTCAATCCCACGAACGCGGACAAATTGGCGTGCAAGCAGCGTGTGTGGCCAGCCTCACAAAGGATCAAGTCCTTGTGACGTTTCCTAATCAAAGCGACAGTTTTCTGGCTAGCGGAGCGCGTAAGACAGTAATTGAGACGGGGACCTAAATGTAAAACATGACATGAAGGGACAGCAATATCGAGGATGGTTGGGCGCCTACATAAAAGACGCCTATCGTCAGTCCTATGGGACGGAAAGAGAAAGCGTACCACAACTTCCCTTACATTGTCAGCTTTATTGTTTCATGAAAATCTAATGGTGGAGGGAAATTGTACAGAAGGGGTGGAAGGCTTCATGCAAAACTGGCTCTGAATGACAATAATATAATTTTGGTACTTACACCTCTCTGCCTTCAAGGCATCATTCCGTCTTCACTACAAACTTCACATGCAGACGCTTTGTCAAAGTCTGTACGCAGTTTCTATACACAATCCACGGAATAGAATAAACAATATTAATAATATATTTCTTCATTTATTTTTCTCTCTGTATATAATAACTAACTAACTAGATGGCTTGCGGAACCTGAAGGTTCATCACCGAATTAACCAAAGCCCTCCACCGGACCCTGTCCTGGGCCGACAAAATCCAGTCTCCTTCAACTCCTATTTCCCATAGATCCCGCCTGAGATAATCCTCCCATCTACGTCTAGGTCTCCCCAGAGGTCTCTTCCCCTCAGGCTTCCCAAATAGTGGTCCCAACCAACCAGATGGCCTCCGGAACCCGAAGGTTCATCACCGAATCAACCAAAGCCCTCCACCGGACCCTGTCCTGGGCCGACAAAATCCAGTCTCCTTCAACTCCTATTTCCCATAGATCCCGCCTGAGATTCTCCTCCCATCTACGTCTAGGTCTCCCCAGCGGTCTCTTCCCCTCAGGCTTCCCAAATAGTGGACCCAACCAACCAGATGGCTTACCGAACCCGAAGGTTCATCACCGAATTAACCAAAGCCCTCCACCGGACCCTGTCCTGGGCCAACAGAATCCAGTTTCCTTCAACTCCTATCTCCCATAGATCCCGCCTGAGATTATCCTCCCATCTACGTCTAGGTCTCCCCAGCGGTCTCTTTCCCTGAGGCTTCCCAACCAGTACCCGGTGCACACCTCTTGTCCCATCCATGCGCGCTACATGTCCCGCCCATCTCATTCTTCTCGACTGAATCACCCTGACAATACTGGGGGAGCAGTACAGATTTTTAAACTCATTTTGCAGTTTTCTCCATGCCCCATCGTCTTGCGTATAATATTGTTTCTATTTTGGGTTTGTCTGTTATATTTAATACTGTACATGTATATGTTTAGTTAATCTGTGTAATATTTTTCATTATGTTATTGTTATTGTGTGTATTATCAGTGCTTGCCTGTTATTGGCTTCTTGCTGTTGGCAAACACTTAAATAAATAAAATGAATTGAATATAAAGATTACCAGTTTAAAAGAACTTCAACTCATCATAATATAAACGGAGCTAAAAAAATTATTCATTAAAAGCGTCGAACTTCAAACATTTGGGAAATTCAATTATAAATCAAGATTACATTAATGAAGAGCATCAGAAAAAGACTGAAATATTATCGTCTAGTTCCAAAGAGCATAATCATTCTCCCCCTTTAATACGTATGTAAAAATTGTAAGATTAAAAACGTCAGTACGGAAAACTGTATTATTTATTACTTGTCTTACTTTGTGTGTGTATTCTGTAACTTTAGCTCTAATTGTGATGGAATAATATACTCTACACACAAATGTTGGTGGTCAGATGAAGGATATGCGGGGGGGAGGCCGAAAAACGTGGAGGGAACATACCACTTCGGAGACCTCGGCGTATATAGGAGGATAATATTAAAATGAATTTTTATAACAGGTTGTTAGAATCTGGAGTTAAATATACCGGTTTGAGGCAGTGCCCAATGGCGGGTTATTCTGAACAAGATAAACAATAAGGTTCAAGGACAGAGTGAACAAGTTAATGAATAAAAGACTAAGGACTCTGTTTCATGGAGTTACAGTATTTCAAAATAATAACACGTGATCAAGAATTCCTACCAACATGACAGCTAGTATTTTTGCCTAATATCATAAAAGTCAGGATTGAAGCTAACGGCGTGAGATCGGGTCGTAAAACAGGGTATGGGCGGAATACTGTAATGTAAATTGTAGGCCTGCTACGTAAGAAATTTGGACGTAAGGTCATTCTCAACAACTTACGCGAGAAAACATGTTTTGAACTTTTCTTATAAAGAAACTCGTAATGGCGTTTGCTTCACATTTTATCGGGTCTTAACTGTTTTCGTATTTCAAGACGAACGTGCATTTTACGTCATCTACAAATAACAGTACATTGTATTACCCGTGTCCGTCACGGAAATTCTTGGATGGTACACCATGGCGAAGGTAAAGGTTATAATTCGGGTTGTGGAGTCTACACGTTCTTCACCTGGGCTTACATTAAAATATAGTATTTTGAACAATTTTGAATAAAATCGGTCATTTCCATACGTCAGCTTTTTGAGATAATTGAGGGAATGTTACCATGGCAATCACGAATTACAAATGCGTCTTTTTCCACCAGAACCACATCCGTCCTTGCATTTACTACGCGTATAGAGAAGCCTTATATACACATACAGTCGGTTTCCTGTCAAAGCAACACGAGTCCTGGACTCGTGTTATATTGTAAGGCTTTGACCATAAAGAAACCACTAAAACCTACAGTGATTTAAATAGATTACTCCAGCAGTGACAAAAACATGTGACCACTTAAGTCATGCTATGTTACTTCAGTATTTTGTGGATATTTGCAAAAACAGGTACAAATAAACTTCTGCCTACAATTGTCGAAGAAAGAGGTAGCATATTTGCGTCATATTGTGAATTAGGTTAATATTTTAATATTTTCCGTCAAATCACAATTTTAATAAGATAATAAAATATGAAATATTTAAAATATAATTTCACGTTCCGCATCGATGATCGATTTACAAATTGGAACGTCTCTTTATGCAGTTTATTGACATGTTCTTATCAGATTACTCTTATATATTAGAACGAAGGTATTGTTTTTTATATGGCGTGGTTCATCTGATGTTCAATATTAGTCTGTAAAGCAATGATTTAAATAAATAAAACATTAATAAATATGGAGTAATATAGAAAACAAAATGATTGAAGTAAATAAATAGTAGAATGTATAAGTAAAATTTATTAATTTAATAAAAAATAAAAATGTTACTTCAAATTCTTCTCACATGGAACTTCACCTCATCAGACCTGATGAGTTGATAGAGACATGACGTGTCTGGTGGAAGACATCTAGAAGTATTACTGTGTCGGGTCGAGGTTTAATACTGAATTGCGGTTGCTCGTGGATTGCGTAGGTGAAAGGAGGTTGTTATGGTTGGGGTCAAGGATCTGGAGGACATTGAAGATGGGGTTATTAAAAAAAATATTGCATAACATTGTAAATGACTGTAATTCGAGTTTTAAATTTTACCAATCTAATTTATACCTGAGGACGGTTAAATATAACCGAAACATGTCGTAAGAGACGTTCCAATTTGTAAATCGATCATTCGATGCGGAACGTGAAATGATATTTTAAATATTTTATATTTTATTACCTTATTAAAATTGTGATTTGACGGAAAATATTAAAATAGAAGAAAGAGGTGTTAATGAATTGTAACTGTATGAAAATATGTTATATAAGCCTATTATTGTAGGGAAACATTGTGCTTGCTGATATGTTTCTTTTAAAGTTACTTCGACCGCAGGTTTTGTGGACAAGTGTGGTTTTGTAAATGACCGATTCAATTTGCTGTATCACACATCTTACTGAGTGATAACTGACAATGCACAATTCATCCTGATGATGGAGGCAGTATGACCTCTGAAACGTTGGTTAACATCGACCAGACTACACAGCGCAACAACCC
Organism: Zootermopsis nevadensis; assembly: GCF_977971745.1. Classification (NCBI taxonomy): domain Eukaryota; kingdom Metazoa; phylum Arthropoda; class Insecta; order Blattodea; family Termopsidae; genus Zootermopsis; species Zootermopsis nevadensis. The sequence continues at coordinate 271,379 of NW_028259191.1, forward strand.
AGAAGACAGAAATCTTCATACTCATCGCTGAGAAAACTTCAAGTATCGCCCTGACGATGGAGGCAGTATGACCTCCGAAACGATGTTAAACAGCTACCAGACTACACAGCGCAACAACACAGAAGACAGAAATCTTCATACTCTGATGACGGAGGCAGTATGACCTCTGAAACGTTGGTTAACATCGACCAGACTACACAGCGCAACAACACAGAAGACAGAAATCTTCATACTCATCGCCCTGATGACGGAGGCAGTATGACCTCTGAAACGTTGGTTAACATCGACCAGACTACACAGCGCAACAATCCAGAAGACAGAAATCTTCATACTCATCGCTGAGAAAACTTCAAGTATCGCCCTGAAGATGGAGGCAGTATGACCTCCGAAACGATGTTAAACAGCTACCATACTACACAGAGCAACAACCTAGAAGACAGAAATCTTCATACTCATCGCTGAGAAAACTTCAAGTATCGCCCTGAAGATGGAGGCAGTATGACCTCCGAAACGATGTTAAACAGCTACCAGACTACACAGCGCAACAACAAAGAAGACAGAAATCTTCATACTCTGATGACGGAGGCAGTATGACCTCTGAAACGTTGGTTAACATCGACCAGACTACACAGCGCAACAACCCAGAAGACAGAAATCTTCATTCTCATCGCCCTGATGACGGAGGCAGTACGACCTCTGAAACGTTGGTTAACATCGACCAGACTACACAGCGCAACAACCTAGAAGACGGAAATCTTCATACTCATCGCCCTGATGATGGAGGCAGTATGACCTCTGAAACGTTGGTTAACATCGACCAGACTACACAGCGCAACAACCCAGAAGACAGAAATCTTCATACCCATCGCTCTGATGACGGAGGCAGTATGACCTCTGAAACGTTTGTTAACATCGACCAGACTACACAGAGCAACAACCCAGAAGACAGAAATCTTCATACTCATCGCCCTGAAGATGGAGGCCGTATGACCTCCGAAACGTTGTTAAACATCTACCAGAATACACAGCGCAACAACCGAGAAGACGGAAATCTTCATACTGACCGCTGTGAAAACCTCAAATCTTACAATTCCTTGTTTAATGACTAAAACTATGTATTACCTTCCATTTGAGGTTCTCACAGCGGCAATATCAAATGTGGTCTTCTGTGTTGCAACGTCGTGTACAGTTGAAGGTAAATACCGACGTTTCGGAGTACAATATCACTTCTCCGTGTTCTAGTTTGGAGATGAACGCGATAATTTCCTCCGAAACGTTGCGCGTTATGTCAGCTTAATATTCTACACACATCTTTGTTGAACTTCATAAAGAATCACATGACACATTAAGCTCCTGACGTAAAAAAAATGACATCTCACATTTGATCTGCGGTTTACTGATATGGCCGTGTATGTTAATACAAAACTAATATTTTTTCATGCATTATACCACATGGTATCCTAGCACTTGTTGGCACAGATCGTTTTATGCATTACACCGTATACGCTCACCTAGTAACTGCCATTGTGGATGGAGGGGAGCTATTAGAAACATACGTATTTTCCCCTCTGACTGCATCTTGTTCTTTCTCAGTTGCTACTTATACAATTAGTCGGGAATTTTTAACGAGTACTGATAGATCAGAATTATTTCATGGAATGGTCGTGTCAGCTGCATACACAAAAGACTGGGCAGTGATTTCCTTTACTCATACGAAACATCTAAGTTTGGTCTATATTTTAATATTTTCAATGCTAGACAGTAGTAGCGTTGACAAACACTGTCCATATTTAATCTCCTATTCATTTATTCGTAAATGTAATTATAATTTATCACTGTCTTCCAAATACATTTTAACTGTGTCACATTTCTAAAGGAATGATTTATGGAATTTTCCGGGAACAATAATAAATCGATACTTTGCAATGTTTCGTATTTTACGTGCAGAATTACTCCCATAGGCAAGACTGCCACACTGAATTTTCAATAATGCACGTCTTTGTGAGTTGAAATTTTAAATTAAGATAAAAAAACAAAAAAATACAAAGGTCTGTTCAGCTTTCGTTCAATAAAATAAAGAAAACGAAAGAGAGTACAACGTATTTTATATCCAAAGAATCCTTTCGCAAATTTGAAGACAGAATATGAGATTTCATATATTTCTTATTACAATATTCTTCAATATCATCCACGTATCGCAAAACATGTTCACTGTTACTGTTATCCTGTGTTTGTGTTTCCTCACCCCACTTACTCCCATCCCAATATTCGCTTTACTCGAAGTCAGCTGTTGGCGTCTTCTGTGCGGCGCCACATTGTCCTGTAACAGGGGTGGCCAATGAGTTACCACGCGTCACGTAAATCAAGCTCATAATATCCATTTTCCTCTCTGGCTTATACAACGGCTCGGGAAAGCAAGGACATGCGAGTTTTCCTTCTACTGCTATTCCAGAATACTGCTCAAACCTTGCGTACAACGCAGAAATTTTTGGACAGCACTACAGAGCGTGTTACACAAAGTTATTTCCAGTTTCCTTTTTGTAACAGGATAAATGATAAATAACGTGGTCTATACGTCGAAAGTAGAAAATAAAAACCACAGCACATGAAATTCTGAAATTTCGGTGCACTGGATCAGCATTCATCGACGACATTTCAAAGCATACAGAGACTGCGGGGGAATGCCTGCGTTACCGCAATCGATTATTCAATCGACGGAAAATCTTTCGCTGGCTTTGAGTCTGGTAGGAAACATTCCATTTTCGATTTATTGTGGAATCAGTACCTGAAGCAAACTGGTCTCCAAAACACAGTCACATCTGATGGACAGAAAAGTTACCTGGCATCATTCAAGAAAATTAAATAAATAATTGGTTATGCAAGCCATTCTTCTTCTTATACTGTCACTGATAACCCTTCCTGACTCACAGTTAATGCTGAGTTCTGACATGTCATAGAATTCGTTTGATGGAGATTTATTCTGGACACAAAATATCTGCGAGCCTGAACTGGGTCACAGTATGAAGGGGAAGGAAACATGGAAATGTAAAGAGGGGGGAAATACGCATGCGCTATCGCTTACCCTCCCTCCTGGCCATCATCGTATGTACGTGTAACGGACAACGAAGCTCGGAGATATTTTGCGACAAGAACAGATTTTCACACGCTCCAAGCACGGCCATCCTTGTGCTAATTGCTTGGATAAATATATGAAAAGGTGGCAATTCAAAATTCGCTATTTGTCGAATATCACGCTGGACAACCCTTTTTATAAGACGAAAATGAAGTGTGTGCAACAGACAGAGTGAAGGCAGTAGATAAAAGACAGCAACAAATGGAGCAAAGAGACACAGGGATTACGGTATTATACAGAATACAAAATATCAAGACATCGGTCTATGCAGTAGCTGCTACTTCATCCTTTGTATATGCACATATACAGAATCTAACACTAACCCTTTTCCAGCCTGAAGCTCATCTAAACAATATTTCATAACTCAGTTCTCACCGCAAATAAAATACCATCTATCTCCGTTACAAAGATCGAGTGGTTAATCCTGTTTACGGAAATAATAACGATGATGGGGCATCATAGCCCTGATGATAAAGGCAGCACGTACGTTAAATACTAGTAAACCACCAGACTACACGGAGTTACAACTCAGAAGACAACCATCTCCATAACCTTGTCCTCAGTCCCTTTTAAATTCTCTCAGACAGGGAAGGTTGCGTGTTCATGTACCCAGACATGTGACCCCGTCTTATCGGGTTTATACTCCGTCAAGACGTAAGTAAATTACTCCTAAGAAGACCCACCTGTCTTAAAACAAGCTTCACGACGCAAGTTTACAATCATGTAAACCAGGGGTGGCCAACCCAAATGATCTTTCGGGCCACTTTGGAAATGCATCATAACTCCGCGGGCCACATATAAAATTATATATCCCCATATTAGATTTAGACACACTATAGAAATTTTTTGGAGTGAAAAATTGAAACATAATGAGTTATTATTATTGTGTTTACTATTATTCTTACATGTAAACATAGATAATATAATAATAATAATGATACTAAGCGTACATTGTAAAGAAATATATAGCACTAAAAATTAAATATAAAAAATATATAAATATGAATGAAATAAAAATAATGAAATCATTAAAAAATATTTATTTTACTAGTGCGATATTTGTTTCTCCACTCTTTCACTTAGCTTTTGCAAATCGATCTCAATTTGGGTATTTGCACATCGTAATTGGTGTTGCAGGTTAGCGTCCGTTATGTTTGAGCGTGTTTTGTGTTTGGTCAATTTCATTTTCGAAAAAAACGATACACAGGTGTAAGTTGAACCAAAAGCGCTAACAACTTTTTGTGCCAGATTTCTCAAATTGGAAAATTTCTCTTTTGTGACGTAAGTGTTATAAAAATCTATTTTTGATTCTGATGTTTCAAAAATGTGTTTTAATTCAATATTGCACTGTAAGTCAACCAGTTCCATTTGGAGATATTCTGGGGCCGACTCGATTTTAACATGAAAGGGAGATGAATATATTTCAAAAATTTTGTTGTATTTGTCTAACTCTAAATTACTGAATTTCGACAGATAATTTTTGAATATATGGATGCACAAATAATGTATTTTTTTTAATACATTGGTTTTCACTACTTTGGCCATTATAAAATAAATATATTTTGTAAAAGTGTGATGAATCTCGCGGGCCGGAAAAATGTTCAAGGCGGGCCACATGCGGCCCGCGGGTTGGCCACCCCTGATGTAAACTATACTAAAAATGTCGAAATGCGCGGTCTACAATTTGAACCTGTGACTTAATCACTCTACCATAATCTGTTTTGTCTGCTCTGGGCGAACGAAATCAAAGAATGAATTAGAAAAGCTATTCCATGAACGCACTTGTATGAAAAACACAAATAAATAAGCAATTCCCATTTGGATGCTCAAAATTACATCTGGTTTAAGAACGTGCTTCGGTAACGACTTTTTTTACTCAGACACATCAAAATGGCGCCGTATAAACGTTCAGATTAATTACGAACAATTATGCTATTACCTCAATTGATAAAAGTCCTTCTTAGAAGCTAATAATAGCTTTTAAGCAGCGCTTTCCGTATTTTAATACCTCGGTTGGTATTGTGACAGACTACTAACTGGATGGTCGGATTTCGATTCCCAGCAGGGCAAAATTTTTATCTTCGTCACAACGTGCCCACCCAGCCTGACATCAAATGGGTACCGGCGTTCTTTACAATGTAAAAGCTGGCTGGGACGTAAAGCTAACCACTCAACACCATTAGTTTCGAAAGCGTGGAGCTATTCCTCCACTGCCCCTTACGTCTACATTGTGTAATGTTTAATTTAAGCAAAACGACAACTTTACCTTTTAGCTTAATTACGTTATGAATCAGATTCTTTCCAAATCAGTCTTTGATAATTCACGTCTGTACTGACGTGACCTCCCAGATACCCATCTGTTGTTCATCACCACGCAAGTAAACATTCCAACTGCTCTGGACTATATTATCCTCATGTGTTTTCACCGCCACTTAAAAACATAACTCTCTTTTGTTTATGCCCAATTTTCAGGATTGAGAAATGTCCGTTTTGTGTTAGACTACATGTTTTGTACGTTCGATGCAATACAAAATGTTTTAACTAAAATGTTTAAAAATCTTTTAAAATATCTACGCGCACGATTTATTCATGACGGTTGATTCTATGCCAATGGTGTGTTCTGCAGCTATTCCATTGTTTTTCCCAAGTCGCTGTGTGGTCTGTGTAATGTTGTGACCGTCGCTCCTTACCTTGTTATGGTATGAAACGACGCAACGACATACGAAGCAGCGGACACAGCGACTTCAGAGAAACAATGGAATAGCTACTGAACACAGCTCTGGCGCACACAATCAATCATAATCCAAAAATAAACAAATCATGTGTATATATATATATATATATATATATATATAAACATACGCGCATTAATTAACACTTTAAGGCTTCGACCGGGATTTTCTTTTGTTAAATCTTATGTGGTACCGCCTGATTCGACTTCTAATGGTTAAGTGAAGTGTTTTCTTCGCGGTACGGTCTGGATTCGTAAATATTATGAAGACGAGCTTCGGCTTCAAAGGGTTAACCAGCTGATTTTCGTAATGGTGAGGTGTAGTGTTTTCTTCGCGGTACGGACTGAATTCATAAATAATATTCAGACGATCTTCGGCTTCAAAGGGTTAATATAGAACCATCTCATATTTAATCAAATGTGCACGAAATTAAGTACAAGTTACAGACCTGATGATGACCAATTATTAGTCGAAACATGTAGCCGAACACCAAATAGATATTTCACAGTAGTGAAAATTGTGTGAAAACAAAATAGAAGGTACAGAAAAGTAATGGTGTTTCAACGCGAAAAATAAAGTTTACACGGTGTTTCAAAAAATTTAAGTTAAAGAAAATGAAGCTAGTGAGACGATATTTCTCCTGAATAAAGAAATAAAGACAGAAGGGTATTAAATATCATATTTTTTACACCTTTGCCTTCATATAATGACACAGATATTAAACTGTATTCTTGTATCCCCCTGGGTCCACGAGAATCACATTCTGACAATCAAAAACGAAACAAAGACCACGAAACGGAAGTTCTAAGTCGAGAGTCGAAAGACGGAAACCAAACAGAAGAGACGAATATAATCAATATTTGAAGTAACAATGATGTAATTACCTGAAATCCGTGTCTCTATTTCAATACGTTATCAGAAACTTGCTGATGACAGCGTTTAAAATCTTATCAGGGTAAGGAATATTAAAAAAAAGCATTAGTAGCAGGAACAAATGTACCTGAACTTTCTCACAGTATTTCAATGAAGTTAAATAACCGAAATCCATAATCTTCAGGTATGTCTTACAAATCTATCGGCTACCACAAACAGATGGAGATGAATGCGTCATGGAATAGCGCGTAGTGTAGTCTGGTACAAGTATACCGACGTTTCAGACATGCTTGGTGCCTCCAGTATCACGGCAACTCCCCTGAAAAAATATCACTAAACTTCTACCAGATTACACGACGTAACAACCGATAAGAGTCATCTTCATACACAGTGTCAGAATATTTTTACGTTTTGTGCAGAGCTCCCGTTAGAAAATTAAGGAAAATAACACGGCATGTGGGAGATGAAAAATTATGCAAAATCTTAATCGGAACATGACAGGAACATTTCTGTTTTAAGACGCACAAGCAGATTACAGGATATTATTAAAAAGTTTATAGAGCTGGATGACGCGAGGATGTAAACTTGATACACAAACCAAACGTGGCAAAGAAAACCTAATTAACAATATGATACAAAATTAAACCTGTAAAGCCCTCTGACACTCGTAGGTACCAGTAACTGCATTTTGTTTTACAGATTTCGTCTGAATCTCAATGTAAACAGCGATTGTTTCCTTTAAAAGCATTTACTAGTTTATTTTTGCAATGACGATTTGTTATGTTTTATTTGCGGTACGGGCTCAATTCTGTAATAATATTTAGGCGGCTTTGAATGTTTAAACCAACTGTTAACCGAAGATATAGATCACGTTATGAGAAAGACTTAAAACTTAAAATGAACCGCGCAAAGCGTCAAATTCCCGTCTCTCCGACTGAATAAATATAAGAGATAAGGTGCAAAACATGGCTTGGTTGGGCGTGACGCAAAAAATCTGCAGTTAACCCTTCGAAGCCGAAGCTCGTCTTCATAATATTTACGAATCCAGACCCTACCGCGAAGAAAACACTACACCTCACCATTACGAAAATCAGCTGGTTAACCCTTTGAAGCCGAAGCTCGTCTTCATAATATTTACGAATCCAGACCGTACCGCGAAGAAAACACTACACCTAACCATTACAAAAAATCAGCTGGTTAACCCTTCGAAGCCGAAGATCGTCTGAATATTATTTATGAATTCAGTCCGTACCGCGAAGAAAACACTACACCTCACCATTACAAAAAATCAGCTGGTTAACCCTTCGAAGCCAAAGCTCGTCTTCATAATATTTACGAATCCAGACCGTACCGCGAAGAAAACACTTCACTTAACCATTAGAAGTCGAATCAGGCGGTACCACGTAAGATTTAACAAAAGAACAACCCGGTCACAGCCTTAACACACGGCTAGCTCCGTTTCACCAATGCGTGGCGTACTGCATTCTGAAATGACGTCACATTTAAAAGCCGCGCGTCATACACTTATTTTAGGACCACATTTCCATACCGTAATCATCTGTGTGAACGTTTGAGCCTTATAAATAATCAATTTTACTTCAGCCAAAAGAATGTTAGCATATATCAAATCTAAAACTTCTTGACGATGGTGAAGAGTCAATTGAATAAAAATTTACTTGGATGGGGCCAGAGTATTATTAACTGAACCCAATACCATCTACAGAAAATACAAGGAGGCTGCACACATGGCACTACTCGCCAATCCTATCAGCCAGCCTAGTTTGGACTTATCTCCTATTTGGATACCTGTCATCTCTCAAGAAATCCAAGGTGGGCATCGAGTTTCAAGTTAATATTCATGTGTATTTATTCCCACTTGTTGTGAGCTTTTGTCTTTTGGTTTTATCGTGTTTAACGAATTTTATTTCTACTATTTATTCTTTTACGTCCCACGGTGTGGTAATGCCTTTTTATTCTGGGACTTTCACTTTTTAATTTGTCCGGAGATAGGGATTAGCTCTATCTAGTGGGCCGAACTGAGTAGGAACCTGAAGACGGAGATAGAGCCCCATCTCCGAAACGTCGTTTTACGTTTTATATATACTAGACGATGGATAATATCCAAGTAAATTTTTATTCAATGTTAACATAACTAAATGGAACCAATTTCCAACGAATTACTTCACACATACTACATAAATTTTATAGCAAACGTCTCACTGTACCTAAAAACGCAAAGCCGTGAAGAAGTATGAGAGACTATAGATGGAGACTAAGAAATGATCTCCGGCCACTTTAGCTCCGGAGAAGTGGCGGGTAGACACTGGACAGGTGGCGTGTATCAGAGACGGTCTGGACGCGGTTGTAAAGGGAAAAACGACCATCCCATGCCAGGAATCAAACCCAGGTCGCCCAGCCAACACGACTGACCAATCCCGACTCATCACGCTCCAGTACTTTCGATATTCTTATATCGATAACAACAACAAAGACAACTTTATAACTCTCTTGATATATAATTTACTCTTCAAATAGAAATACTCTATCACAAATAACAAGAAACACTTATTACGTGAATGCAAATATTAATTATTTATTGTTAAACAAATAAGGCGTTAGTATTACCGGATGATAGTAAGTTTTTACATTGGAAACTACGTGGAAGGAAGCTGTCTAGCCTATTTCCATACACTCACTCTAATATTTTCTGAAACGACTTAGGGAAACAATAAATGTCACGATGGCCGGTGATTCGGTAGAGGCTCGAATTTATTTCCTCCTGAACATGATGCAACATTGGCAATCGACCGTACACGCATGAAAATAAAAACATTTATGTCGGTTGAAACTGCAGTTACATTTTCTGAAAGTACCACAGAATGTTAATTTCCTCCCCCCCCCTTCCCAGAAATTTCCGAAAGTCAATAGCGAATCTGTTATTGTAACGCTCAAAACTGCTCATTTTCTTTTTACCTTCACACTGCATTCGATTTTACGTCATTTCATACCACAAACGAGTCCCCGATGCGTCAGAGTTCGTGTGTACTCCAACACAAATCACTTATGCTGTTAAACTTACACGCACACAAAGTGATTTTTCTTTACGTGTTCCTCCTCTTACCATTGATGTATCCCTCCACCCACGTAATTCCTTTTTGTTATTTAAGAGGGTGTTGAACAAGATACCCTCGAACCCCTACACGCCCAGCACTTCACATGTAAAACGCTTGACTCAGCCCATTATCTCCCCTTTAATCGAGGTTAATATTAATGTTCATAACTACTGGTTTGTCACTGTGATATATAGAGTGTTGCCAAGTAACACAGGTTTATAAATGTGAGCCAACACAGATGGGGAAACTCAGTGAGTTCAGAGAATGAAAATACAAATTGGTTACGTGGGATTTATTAATTAGGGTTAACGGATAAGACAGGCATTACAAACGTTCCTCAATCGTATCTCGAGGTCAGATTTCAAGTACTTATTTTTCATTCCTTACAGGCATTTAATAAAAAAAAGGTAAGAGACAACTGGGAAGACCAAAGCAAAGATGGGGGAATATAAAAGATCCTAGATCAGTGATGGACTCTTGTGAATACGGTAATAAATCTTATCATTCCAAAGAAAGCGGGAAATTTACAGATTATTTTTGCTTCTCAAGAACTCTGTTCAGTCGAGTTGGTTTGATAATGAGACACGAAATAAATTATTCTAACATCAATGAGCTATTCGATTTATTTTTTCTTTTGACCACTCACCCCCTTCTAGTGCCAAGGCTGAGAGTAAGTAGGAGCTTACTCTTCCCCCAAACGCCTACATGGCGTATAGTGGGACAGCTTTACATTTTTACGTACAATCTTTGACACACTCTGTAAAAACGTTCGTACTTTTATCACTGCATCCTCTGTAAAACCGTCATTGGCACACGTATAGAAATAAATGTTTATTAATAATATAATAAGCACTAATATAATTCAGATAAATACCCATATCTGAACAAATATAGGGAAAATTACATTCTTCAATCATTCTAAGCGAAATGCTTGTATTAAGTGAACATATAGTAGAACGTGTTATTAATGTACACGTATGTCACCATGAGATCTTGTCGTATGAAACTGCAGTCAAGACACCAATCGCATACACTACATCTCTGATTCTCAGCAGGAAGGGATCAAGTGGAACGTAATTTGTATTCGTTTAACTCCTTACCAAAATCCGAAATACTGAGACGAATAAGAAAATACACTAAATGATAAATTTGGATGCCTGTGGAGAAAAGTGAGTGGCCTATTTTACAAATTACTAATCCAGCTCCTGGTAAATGAGAAATGTACACAAAAATATAGTCTAAGAAACTCGAAGCTCAAAGACCACTACGGAAATCTGAACACAGAGAACAATTTTATAATAGATCTCAATGAAGGCGTGAAGATGTCAGGGGGGGGGGGTTCAATCAGTTCAGGATAAGGCCAATTACTGCAGTAATTATTCTGTGTCCCATAAAACAAGGCGGATTCCTTGACCTGAAAAACGATTCTCTCGTTCTAAAAACGAAGCGTTGGATGTACAGATGAAAATAACTAAAAACCCAAATAATGACAAGCGTCGAGAATCGAAGTCGCACGGAGAAGGGTAAGGGTGGGAGAGGGGCAGTTCGTGTTAAATTAAATTAAAAATCCTGTACAAATAATTCTCACCCATGATGAAACTACAAACTTCCCTCTTCCTTACTTAGATCACAGCTGACGAACTGGAAATATTGTTTAAATTGGACCAGCTGTTCCAAAATTATGAGGCAATGAACACACACACACACACACACACAGCGTCTGGTCGTCCATTATGTGTGCGTGCGTGCATGAACAAGATGGACACATTATCAACATTTATTTATTTCATTTCCGATTACTGAATATAATGAGAGACAGCAATTTTCCGACGTCTGTGCACGGAGAATCCGCGGTGCTACAACTGTAGGTTTGGTCGCTCTCTCTCTCTCTCTCTCTCTCCGGACCCCAAACCTTAGTACATCACTTCACATCACCTCCCCCGGAAACAGGCTGGAACCAGCTCGTTACGAGGGTCCACGATGTAATGACCAGTAACATATGTCAGTTCAGTCATCATAATTACACAATTTTTCACTTCAGAAAATGAGAGACCGTAGTGACATCAGACGGTCACCTAGTGACCTTCATACCTACAAAGCCATACCCGATGTATGGCGGCTTCCTGGCGTTTTATTGAGGCAGTAAATCCCCTTGGAAATTTTCTCAAGAAGACAAATGTCAGAAATACAATGGTCAGCAGAAATACAAGGACACTGTAAGACCCTATCTCCCAGATTATAATAAGTCTATACGGAGAAGATCTTTCTACAAACTTAGAACAATTATTATGTAGTATAGGAGTCAGGCAAAATACGTAACGGTTTGCTCCAGTATTAAAGAGAATTATTTCATTTCGATCACAAAATGTTATTTTAAAAAAAAACTTAAAAGGAGAGACTTTAAAAGGCTTCACATACAACGGAATGCAATATTTTGTTTATTTCCCTATCTCTACGCAATTTAGCAACGATTCATGACCATCTCTTTCAACCTGGAACATGCCAGAACGTCCCAGCAATTTTATCAAGACCACAAACCAGCATATCTATCCAAAGTTTACACAAATAAGATTTAGATGTTCAGTTCCTACCTCTAAGAAAACACAACGCGTCTAAAGTACAAAATTCAACACTTTAACACTAACACTAGAGTATAAAATAAGCAAACAAATATTAACACTATAAATGACACTAGATTTTTTAAAACCATTTTTGATTATGTGAATTAATTCCCTTTTGCCACTGATGATGACCTCTTGAGGTCGAAACGTGTTTGGCACTAGTGTCATTTATAGTGTTAATGGTTTGCTTATTTTATATTCTAATACACTACACCAGGGGTGGCCAACCCAAATGATCTTTCGGGCCACTTTGGAAATGCATCATAACTCCGCGGGCCACATATAAAATTATATATCCCCATATTAGATTTAGATACACTATATATTCGCAAGAATATTATTTTAAAATCAAAGTTAATTTTTTCTCATAATTTCGACAGATAATTTTTGAATATATGGATGCACAAATAATGTATTTTTTTAATACATTGGTTTTCACTACTTTGGCCATTATAAAATAAATATATTTTGTAAAAGTGTGATGAATCTCGCGGGCCGGAAAAATGTTCAAGGCGGGCCACATGCGGCCCGCGGGTTGGCCACCCCTGCACTACAAGGTGGGCAAAGTTTTATGGTTAACATTGTTTAAGAAAATGATTACTCTTTAGTCTGAGAAGCATACTAAACACACACATAGCCTCGGAAAAATTCAAAGTTCCTGCATTATAATATAGCGGTACATATAGTTACCACTGAGATTTAAAATCCAAATTAAGTTCCTATGTTGTGATACGTGGCTCGATGTTTAATGTGCGTTCATTGTCAAAGCACCTTCTGCAGGGTAGGACGAATTAGAAAAACCACTTTTGAACAAGATTAATTTTATTACCACCGGGTACCATTGACGTAGCACGTTGTGCGCTGGTTCCTTTAATACAGCACACCATCTAGTACCGACAAATGCAACACATCATTCAGGTTCGAGTCTGTGCCATTTCATCGAAAAATCAAATTAACCAAACAGATGATTAATATTTTTCATTACATATGTTTACCAACCACTTAAAAGTGTTTAATATTCAGTCACTTTTTTAGGCGTTGTTTGAACAAAGTGTATAAAATCAATCAGGCCTCTAAACTTTATTTCACATCGAGCTCAAATCTAATTTTTATCGCTTAAAATAAATAATTTACACTTTTATCACCCTAAAAATACATTCAACACTGAGGTCCTATATAATATTTCTGAACAGTATAGCTATTATAACGAACCCCCAATCCAGATAAGAGCCTCAATCAACTGCCCGGATTATTTATTCAATTACCAATATAAAGTAACATAGAAGCATATTGTGCGAAAAGATGTAAACTGATCTTTATTGTTTGTAATTTTTATCTGTCACTGTTCGCTAAAGAACCACGATACAAATGTTACAGACTAATCTTCTATTTTGAATTCAGTTAAATTAATCATAAATCATGTGAATGACAAGCTTGTCGCACTGAACTACGCTTATGGTTCAACATTCTTAACATGGCTTTCAACTATAACACGACGACCAAACAAGCTATCCACTAAACACCACCACTGGGTTACCTCCACCTGAATTTAGTTTCCGAGTGTCCCGTAAGACAGTAAACACACAGCAGCACAGTCTTCATATCAACGACATATAAGCGCATCACAGGACAATAGCATCTACATGAGAAAATAAAGAATGGCTTTGTGGGTGTAATAGGATATAAAGACAGTTATAGCAAGGGATCATAAGGGCGTGTGATATGGCGAGACTCAGGTATGTTGTGCTGTGTTATATGTAATGACAAAGACTCACGCAACCAAGCCACCGTGAATTCTTCGCCTTTTACACAATGTTCAAAAACAGAAGAAAAGAGTTATCTAGTTGCGGGCCTACAACATGCAGAGATTGGTAACATTGTTATTTCTTGTCACCGTTGGTAGTACTCATTCGTTACAGTTCGGCGTATCGAGTAGTGTTTACAAGTTAGACAACACTTCCAATCACTCTTCGTAAATAATTCTAAGTGTAGGTAAATATTTAGTTTTTACTGTAGAGAAACTTTCAGAACTCCCTGTATTACCTTCGAACCATTTAGAGAGTGAAAAGTTGGAAGCCCAAAGCCATTCTCTTAACAGGATAACCTCTTGACAGTGTCATTCTTCTGCACTTTCATGGCTTAAATCTCTTTAAATTTAATCTGCAAAGCTATACTCTGCAAAGGGGGAAAAAAAAATAGGACAAGGAAATTCTATCAAGGTGAAAAATTTACATGGAACGGTGTTAAAAGCCTATCTAAACAAACGATGCCCGGATCATAAGCGAAGGATATTGAAAGATACACAACACGAATTGTAGGGAACACTTACTTAATGTATGCCTCAGTACGTTTCGTGCGCATGCGCTAATCTTGAGGTTGTTTTTGTCTAGGCAGTTACTGTAATCATGTTTTCAAGAACCACAAATCCCTATAATTCTTCTTAGCCAACATATATTTTCCAAAATATTACGTGTTCATGACAAAAGACGGGCGCTTGTCCGAAACACGTAATTATTCGATAACACGTAGTGTAAAAAAAAGTGACTGGCGAAAATACACACCGGGTCTCTACACTAGACAGAAATGGCAAACATGCATCAGAACTGAGTGAGTGCGCGGTGGAAACATCTCTGAACTCTGACGCAGCCTTGAAATGGAACTTGCAGAGAATCTACACACAGCAACCGACGGTAAGCGCATTTTCCAAGCCCTCAGTGAACACGTGTAAATGGGTTTGCCAGACTATTCGTAACACAAGAATCGGATACGTCGCAACTCGTGTCACGACCCGATACTAATGCAACGTTAATCAGTGGCGTAATTAGTCACCATTTTGTCCTCCGGCTGTTAGTCAAAGCACACCACAGCCATTATCCAACATTCTATGGAGAAAAAAATATTACAACCACGGGTTAACGCATGCCACAAACAAGAACAAATAAAGATTAGTTTCGCTGTGTAATAGTAATAAAAGTGATATGATTAATACGTACCAAATTAATGGTTACTTTCAGCTATAATTTAGCATAAAAGAGGCCTTGGGATATGTATTTCAATAACAGTTAATAATAACTCGTATAATGGCTGTTATTCAGTAATAAATTGATGAAAAACGTGGTTGTAGAACAAAGGAAAATATCTGACAGAGAATCACATAAAAGAACGCAAAACGAGAGCAAGCGATACTTTTATTGGTTGTCAAATATCATTAAACTTATCAACTACACAAGTTATTTATGCAGGAGTACAGTGTACAAATTTAAGTCACGCATCCAACTACATGCAGGGAACCACTAGAAATAGGAATGACCAAAATGACAAACCAAGGATTGTCCAAAAACACAGCACGGCACTAATGTATTAACTGAGAGAACAATACCCAATAATATAAAAATGATATAATTTATGTTTGTGTGAGTAAGTATATCACCTGACGTGTGTAAGCGCTAAGGACTTATGTTGTATTATTCAGATCAGCTCACAAAGATGTGGGCGGAATATATGGTTTCCTGATGATAGACGTTAGTTATGGCTATACGTATTCAATGGTCCCCACACACACACACACTTTCAACATTCCTAGAGATGGATGTTTTTAAAATGTATTCTTCCTTGTAGAGCGAAAGACAATGGTTTTGTATGGGTGTGGAGTTTCTTGTGCACCCTGAGGGAAGAACACAGATTTAAGCTGTCTGAGAAGAAAGTTCTGAGAAGAATTTTTGGTCCTATGAACTAAGAAACAACCGGATATCATGCGGAGCTCCATAACTTATGCTCTTTACCAAATATTAATTGGGTAATCAAATCAAACAAGACGAGGGCAATGTTTATAATACATTTGATGAAAATCAGTTCAAAATTAAAATGGAACACATAGACTTACACAGACAGAATGGTGATCTCATTACCCACATTCTTCCTTGAAAAGGAAAGTTGTATAAAAAATGTTTTAATCACATTTTTCCGGGCAACAAACAAACAAACAAACAAATATTAAACATCTAAACCAACCGTAGTAAATTTCAGTTCTATCGTCTTTAAAACAGAACCTCTGTATCAATTAAAATTAGAACAAGCAAATTCAGTGGCTCTCTGAAATACTGCAATTATCACGTGGAACACGCAGTACTAACCGGAGATTCAATCCGGAAACTCTCCTGTCGTTAAGAATGTCCTGTGTAGTCACATCATCCAAACTCTCAGTAAGACAAACAAACAAACACTCATCTCCTGCCGGGTCCATGTCGTCAACTGCACTGTAGACGTAATCTGATAAAAGAGCTACAACGGATGAAAGATCTAGTTACGGTCCGTCGCCAAAGTAACAAAATGTTTCAATGCTGTCGCTTCGGTTTCCAGATTCCAATAAAGTTTTTACTACACAAACCGGTACTGATACTTCAAATTTAAATACTTGTCTGAATAATAACAAAACAATTGTGACTAACAAATAAGCTGACTATTACAAGACTAGTCACGTGCCGGGTCAGAAATAAAGCTTGCGACTCCAAGACGGGGGGCAAAATTACGTGCTGCTAAGTACGGGCTATCGCACACCTCGTCAACCACAAAACAGCTCGGAGTCATCCGATATTTATCATTTGCCTCCGTAAGAGAGGGATCCAAGTACAGAGAGCTCACATTATGTATCGAGACAGAAAAAACAAAAGAACTACATACTTCCAAATAATAATAATAATAATCCGTGGCGTACAGCCCTCTGAGAGCCAAGGCCGACTAGCTGGCGTTCACATGCCTAAGCAGAGGTAAACGATCAACCAACCAGACGCAGGGTGACGTGTGGTCAGCACGACGAACCCCCAGCCATTGCTAGCTTTCATGACCGGATTGTAGCTCCCCAATTTCCTCACGATGCTGGGTTGGCACCGGTCCCATACACTGACGAAAGCTCATGAGAAATTTCTTTCCCCGAGACTCGAACCAGCGAGCATTCCGTATCGCCAGTCCGAAGCAAGATGCCTCAGACCGCGCGGTTAATGTAATATGTATAAACTAACGTGAAGAAACTCTTTTCAGGTATAAAGTAATAACAGACAAGATATTAAATCTGTTCACTTATTAGAAAAAATAATCCTATATTGTCTTAAATATAATTCATCCAGTACTTTACACAATTAAATGACAGAGTGAAATTAGGTTTTTGATATTCCACTGCAAGCAATTACTGTTAATAAAATATAGCGAGAAAAGATTATGAGCTACCTTTCCTCATATCATGACGTTAATTATTCAATTAATGCCCTATCATTTCATTCACCAATTACAATTTTATAAACATACGCGTGTTGAAAGCCAGCTTGACTTCGCGTTTCCGCGGTGAGAAACCAACACAAAGCAACATGATACATTACAAATGTGTTTTGTGTGTTATAATATAAAAAAAATATATCCAAAATAAGCATTTTACACTGTCAATTGAAAAGTCAAGTTTTTGTTAACATTAAATAAATATTTACATTTTAAAAACTGGAACTCTTTAATGGAAACAATGTAATTCAAGCAACACCAGGTTTGAACATTTGAACTGTATTCCAATTAGCATTGTCTGCGATCGTGTTATTCCGTAAAATGAGGACAAGAAGATAATTTATTTCACATCTTATAAAGCAGACAAAATATGAAAGGAAAGAATTGTAACATTCTATAGAGTTATTTAGACTATTCGTCTTGTCAGTCGAAATAACGCGAGCTAAAGATGTAGAGGCCAATTATAAAAAAAATATAATCTGGAAAAAGCACAAAACTTTCAGAACGGCAAGTCTGAAGTCGACTAAAATATTATATTTTAATAACGACAGTCATTTCTTCCTATTTGGTTACTTACCTGGAACATAATTAGTATAACAATAGACCAATGCCATATATTTTTCAATAGTCTTATGAAAACTTCATTTCTTACTGTGCCCCGGTGGGTATCTGTCGGCATTAAGTTACGTCACCCCTTGTAATCGTGTCTTCCTCCTAACGTGGGCTGGATTTACTTTATGTAATTGTAGGGGAGAGCTGGGTAAAACAGGTCGCCTGGCTTAGAAACTGCTGCTCCCTTGTGAATTGCAGGCGAACTTCTCAAAGAGAGGAGGGTAACTCGGTATTTAGAAAGAATCAACGAAGGACATCTTATTATTCGTAACTACTTGGAAGAAAGTTGTTTTCAACAGTTTCTATTCATATCTTCGGTTCATCTGATTCTCACTTGACTTCTGTATCAAAGAAACAATTTGGTTTCTTATTGATGGAGGCAGTAACTCTGTAACCTTGCAAGATTACACGGTGCAACATCCTCGAAGAAGCTAGTCATTTTCATTTTAATTTCTTCGAGTGCGAGCTTTAACACTGGGAGCCAAATGACTGAGCCCCGCGGCTATAAGGAACTGCAGCGAACCTAGGGTAAAACCCTGCAACTAGAACACAGCACAACAAGGCCCGGTGACGGAACCGAAATGACGCCCTGGACGTGGGGTTGTTAACCCGTGGTCCGCCTACGTGTTTTGTACGGCCAGTGTACATATTTGTAATATTCTATCACTCTACGATCCAAAATAGTTACCTACATCAGAAAACACTCTTTATTGATATCGTAAATAAATAACAGCAGGTCTACTTATAACTGTGAGCGACTGTACAGATTGTCGAACGTCAAATCAAAAACTAAGTACAGGTAGTATGGCGTCTGACAAACAACTGGAGGGTTGAATGCAAATAGAAAAAGAAACACTGATACTCAAAAAGTATTCAAACTAAAGCAGTGCCTGGTATGTAATGACGGCAGATTACAATTTTACCTGTTGTCCTTCCTGATTCCTGAATAGTATTTGACGTTCTTTGTAATCTCTATCTGATTCCGAATCTGGAATAAAGAATTCTGTTTCATGTAAGGTTTTCGTGAAATAAGTAATTTCAATTTCTAATGTTTAGGAATTCAACCACTTTTACATACTGTAACGTTATTCAGATGATACAGAAAAACATCAAAATTTTCTTTACTTCCATTTTAAGCAACATTAAACATATGAATGGGAAAATAAACCTGTAAAAATTGTTCCGGTTCCACACTGTGTAACAGAAACAGAAAATAACACTTATATTTAACGTGTTCGAAACTTTTTTTTTCCACTTGATTTCCCCTTATAAGCTCCCTTTTCAAGTGTTCAAGCAACACTGATCCAAAGATAGCTGTCTTCGGACTCATCGCCGTGAAAAACTCAAACCCTTCAACACTGATCCATCTATTCGAAATCCATTTCCCCTGGTAGCGATTTTCCATGGTAGAATTCCGATAAACACTGAGTAACATGTGAATTTGTTTAAACCACATATCCTAACTTAATGTCGTTTTTAATAAACTGTCATGGCGCTGTACTCGTTGGGAGTCTGAAAAGGGTTAAGAATCGCCAGGCGCAATTATGAGAAACGAAATATATAAATCAAGGGTGTTTCACAATAGGGTACTGAGGGTACCGTCACGTCGAGACGGCTAGAAAAATCCACAGTTAACCGACACGAATATATCACCTCAGTCAGGCTAAGACGACTGTCACCTGGGTTGCAGGAGAAAAGTTTCGACCTAGGCAATGCGGAAGAGCATCTGGACTTTATTAAAAAATATAATTCTTCAACTCTCATAACGTAGCGTTTTAACGAATAAGTTCAACATGATAAATTTTATCCACAGATTTACTGTCATCAGACTTCTGCTTGGGTCAACACTATCATTGTCAAGAGTTTTATCCTGATGAACAAACAACAGTCCGGTAGAAATCTGCCAACGTTTCAGAGATGCTTGCTGCCTCTATCATCAGGGCAAGGACTCCTGAAACATCGGTAAACTTCTACCAAACTACACGCCGCAACGACCCAGAAAGACAGCCATCTTCAATCTACATTTGATCTGTGGGTATGAAACAAGATCATCACGCTCTGCGCCATATCAGATGAACGTGAGTTCGCATTACTTTCCCACCTTTTGTCAGTATAAAGACTCTTGCTATAGTCAGGACAGAACGTCCGGTGTTCGATTTCGGACAGGACAGGATTTCTATCTTCCCGCCACGTCCAGATCGGTTTCCTATACAGTAGGTACCGGGGTTCTAGCCGGGGTGTGAAGCTAACCATCTTGTACCCAGAATAAAAATTCATGGAGAAACATTTTTGTTATTTATTGTCTTTCTACTAGAACATGAGAATTTTGAATAAGCCCCCTTATCAGAAACATACGTCTTTCGTGTATAAATCAATGCTGTAGGTAGTATCTCCATACTGACAGAATATTTCAAGTTTTCTTGCGTTCAGAGATTTCTAAGGAACAGCTCCATACAAACTCCACTCTTTCATATTAAACGATTAATCACTTGTGTACTTAACAGAAAGTCTCAAGTCTACAAGCCAATTACTGCTGGTAGACAATTATGAAGACAGATGACACGATTGCTTTTAATTTTGTCTAGATACCGACGTCCTCGTCTAATAAAGAACACGACTTTCAACCGACCACATAACGATTCTACATACCTGTAAGTCAAGAAGAATTTACATAATATTCTCTGTCTTAATAAATGCAGAACACGTGTACTAGCAAAGACCAAGTGAATGGATGGTAGTAAGTACTTCAACTTGAGACGAAAGTGCTTCAACGACATTTTAATACGCCTAAGGCTTACGTTGAAAACAGCTCTCACATTTCTCAGAAACTCTTCAACCTAAATGTTATTAAGTATACGTAATATGTAATTTACCTGAAACAATCCAATGAAGCGGGGTTTATATTGAACAGCTAACAATCACTCAGCTGGTTAAAAGAATTCTAGACCTTTATAAAACCCGATGGTTCATTACAGTGTCCACAAGACCCCGACACTGATCCAAATTCTGAATCCAGTCCACATCTTTACATTCTATTTCCTAAGATCCATTTTAGTATTATCTCCCCATCTACGACTAGGTCGACTTCATTCAGATTTCCTGACTAAAAGTTTCTACACATTTCTCACATCACTCTTAAGCTTAGTTTTCTCTGCGTTTACTTCTATACCAACTTCTTTAAAAGCATCTAACAACGATTCTACATTTTTATTACTGATATATACGTTCTCAGGGGAAAAATCCATCATCGGCATACAAACTCTTCGTTTCCTATTCTAAACCATTCTGAATAGGAAATTTCATCAGACGTGTTTAAATATGCGGAATACACTTTTGATTTACAAACATTTTAAAGAGTCCATCCAGCTTAATTGGTTCACGGAATTCAATAATAGAATAAAATAGAACACTTCCCTCATAACTAAATCAAACGTTTATCCAAAGTCTACATAAATGGCTTATGTTGAGTTTAATGAGTAGTAAGTCTACATCACATTCAATATGAATATCTTTTGGGTCGCTGTGCTGTGTAGTCTGGTAGAAGTTCACCGACGTTTCAGAAGTACCTGCTGCTTCCAACATAAGAACTCCCTGATGATGGAAGCAGCAAGTACCTCCGAAACCTTCTATCATACTTCACGGTAAATAACCTTGAAGACAGCAAAGTTCATACACGTCGCCGTGAGAACCAAAAATCTCACACATTAAGAATGTGGGATAGTATGAAATACAATTGAGATCCAGGATAAGTACACACAAACATTCTACCTGACTAAAAGGCCAAATTAATTCAAAACACGCACTTGACCGGATGCAAGGGCAATTCCAGTCAGACTATTCGTCTCCTGGCTTCCGGTAATCAAAGACTATAGGCCTAAGTTTACCTGAAAACTATCGATACACGTATGAAAAAAAATAAAATTACAACGAATTCTAAATTAAAATCCAGACGTGTGTAACCGGGGGGCTCACACAAACCCGTTGATAATTTTGTTCATTTTATCTGACCCCTTGGCACAGAAAATATAAGATACCTAGGCGATACATCAGTATCAAAATATCGATACACATATATCCACATATCGATATATTTGCCTGTCCCTTCTTCAAAATTCCAAAATGAATAAGAAAATACAGTAAGCCCCTTGTTAAACTGGAGTCACACCGCTGATCAAATCATATTTAAAAACATTCCTAAACTTTGAGACTCTAACTTTATATTCTATCCATACACAAGACTAGACGTTAATCTTTAAAGGGAATGTTTGACTAAAAATGCCTGTTTCCGTATGTGATGAGAATTAGATGTTCTTGAGGTACGTTGTGAGTGTTGTGAGTATTGTGGGTGAAGGATATATTTTCTGAACCCCAAATATGCATGAAATTTAAACTGTTCAGCCTATCTGAAATGTAGCAAGCTAATATAATTATTTTTAATTCTCGTAAGTGTTAGACTGAGTCTACCACCTCCATGGGGCAGAGTCCTCCTAGAGAAGCTAATACTCACAAGCTCGTCAAAAAATTTCCCGCCTTATTCAGTTTTAAGTTTTATGAAACAATTCACAACAGATCAGATCAGAAACCTAAGCCAGATAAATCTTGTCCAAACCCTCATATATTATATCCTTAATATCAATTTAATTATTAACTTCACACCTATAACACATATCACACATGGTATTGTACCTTCAGGTTTCCCGAATAAATACTTTACTTGCTACATTCCGCGCCAATCATGTCATCGCCATAATATTATTTGGTAAATGTACAAATTATGTACCTCAGAGGATGATTTTAGGTTCTCACGGAGTATAGTACAAAGATGGCTGTCTTGTGGGTTGTAGCACCGTGTAGTCTGGTAGAAGTTAAACAACGTTTTAGAGGTCAATCGGCATCACCATTATCAGGAAGATCGCCCTGTTGATGCAGGCAGTAAGGACTTCTGGCTTGAAGCTTCGATGATGCGTACCTGCAGTTAAAACTTTATGACTGTAAACCAGTAACAATAAAGGCAGCATGTGTGTCAGCCAAGGTATCCGTCCAGGTCCGTGGCGCTTTTAAACACTCAGTACCAAAGTAAGTTTTTAAAATGAGGGGTTTTTTGGCTCTCACACTCAACTCTTACAGCCGCGATTAATTTGTGCAGGAAACGATGAAGCGCGACTGATTTGACTGCTACAAGAAAGATCAATTACGAAAAAATATTTTAATATTTTTGCAGAGGATTGTTATGGACGGTTGTTTGCTGTGCAAATATCGGTTTAAGCAGACTTTAACAATTAAGGCACGAAACATGACGTCACCTATCTCGACTCAGTTCATGTGACCTCATAGTGGCTTCAGATGTTACAGGAAACGACGCGGGGCCTTCATTCTGAAAACTGCGTGCATCAAATCTAATGGCTCTACACAATTTGCCCCGACATTGCCTTTCCATCGTATTTGATCTCTGAAAAGGAGGATACGGCTTGATAATTCATTTACAAACGAGCCTTATACTTAAATCTACTGAGAATTTTTGCAGCCAAAGCTTTGCTCCAATCAGGCAATTGACTGACAGTTCAGTGAATGACAGCTTTACCAAGAGAAACTGCAGCTTAAGTTCTGGTCCATACTTTATTCGTTCTCTGCGAAACTTTATAGCCTACATAACAAATTAACTGACCTTCTTTCATTGTTTCACACAACTAACCTTACTTCAGACTGTAAAGGATTCTGCGAAACGAATGACTTCAAAACATAAAAATAACGTAAAATATAAAAAGAGAAGAAATAACTTTTCTCATTTCCAAAAGTGTCATGAAATCTGCGACATGATTAATGACTGCAAATTAAGTTCAAAAATGATGCAGACTTCCGTAAGATGAAGTAGAAACGGTGAAGCACAGTGAAGGCAGATAACTTTCTTTCCAAAAGCCTCTGAGGCATATAAAAGGATCTGCTCAGGGCTAAATGTAATTAAAGGAAGGCTTTTGATAGTGCTAAGTCCTCTCCCAGGAATTTAAGGAGAAACGAGTTCTGCAAAAGTGCAAAAATAAAAAAAAAGTACTGACAGTGAGTACTTGTACCACAGCGTGTACAGGAATCTAATAAAAAAATTACAAAATCAATTATAATGTAATAATAATTGAAACCAATTCTAATTTATGTTTTTGGTTGCAAGTACAGTGCGGACTATTTGTTCCTCTAGTAGACTCAAAGGTATCTCTGTGCTTAATTAAACACCAAATCATAAGGATGTATGGAAAAGTGGCGGCAAAGGTCCATGTATTCTTAACGTTCGTACTAGACAGTCGCCTTCACACTCTGGCGACTCTACCCAAAATAAAAGATCCCCAAATACCCGTTGAAGTCCCAAAGTCGGCATGGACTCGGTAAAAAATTACGCGCCATGTAAACGCACAGGGGAGAGGTGGTATCGCTTCTACTCATTCTTGACGTCGGCACTAGATAAGGGTGAGTGGTTAGGGTCACGCCCCGGCCGAGCTCTACCCCCGGGAAGGGACCCTGGTACCTATTGGATAGGAGGATGGGTGAGCCCCAGAGCCGGTCTGAACGCAGAGGCTAGAGGAAAAGTCCTCTGCCCACGTCGGGGAGCGAACCCCGGTAGTCCAGCCCGTAGTCATCGTTATCCCGACTGAGCTAAGATAAAAATAAGTCATTGACCCTATCAGAAATCGAACCCTGGTCGATATGAGCTTAGGGACGAAACAAAAGTTGCTAAGATTGATGGGTGATATTGGGGAGTAATTAATTTCACTATCAAATGTTGAATAATTCAGAAGAAAAATAAATTGATTTTCTGCATTTTTATTCGTGTTCCGTTCAATAATAGTACAATAAAGCTTGTAATTTCGAATATTTGACATATAAATGGAAACAGAGTTGTCCACTTCATTACGAAACTGGACGTCTGTAATAAAATTTCCAAAATATTTATCCAAAAAGACTTACCTATAACCCCAAAATGTGCACTAAAATGGAAATTTCCAGTCTAACTTCAATTAAATTGACATAATTCACTGAAAACAGAAAACGCAAGTGTAAAAAATACAATACCAAAAAGCCACAGGATCAGAACTACATAAATGCACACACAATTCCAGACATCAAAATATTCTTGCGGAAAGAAAGCTAAGATTTTATGAGAATCAATCAAGTTTATAGCACTGTTTTCTTACCAACTCTCTCATCTCAAAGAAACCAAATCCTAAAATAACAAACTTGTTTCCCTCTAGGGTGAGAGGACACGAAAAAGAAACATAAAAGGAATGATATAAAATGTGTTGGCAAGCGTGCGCATGCTCTGTGTCTGTTTGTCTTTCAAAGAGTTTGGGATCACCCCAACTTCAAACTCGCCCTTCCATTCCTGCAAACGTCTTTTAAATTCAAATTAGCGTGACATTCAACATTAGGGCGCAGAAACGTTTGTAGACTGACTTTCATTGTGGAAATAAATCATATTCCACGTTGATATGGATTAAGTTACCTCGGGCCAGTTCTTAAAAACTGTTGATTTAAAGCAAAGAACTGTAATTCAGCAAGTCGTATCCTTTAGAAACTAAAAGACAACTGTCTTGATTATAATAAAAATCCTTTGTGTACCAAGATAATATGGTTTGGGCCCAAAAGATTATCTTAGCAAACAACTTTGAAAAGTTTAGATTGCAGCCTAATAACGATTTCTGAACTGAGTAATAATTAATACAAAAATTTTAGAATATATTACTTTCCTACATGCCATATGACATAATGCGTCTCTCTCTTTATCATATTGCTCTATAATAAAAAAAGATTAATATTATAAATGCATGTAAATGAAGATTATTCTGATACTACTGCTGCTGCTGCTGATAATGTTTTACATGCACAGATGTGGACTTTTATAAATCGATATTCTTCAGTCGGTTTTATCAGACCTCTGACCCCGAGCATCAAACAATTACATTATACAAATTTTAAAAATAACAAAGAAAATATTTCAACAAATTCAATTTTAATAAAATGACGATTACGTGTGGGGGAAATGAGAAATATATACAACATTTTAAACGTGCGCGTAATATAATCGATTTTAAATAAACAGGATACTGAGTGGATTCGTCTAGCTCAGGATGGACCAAATGGTTGGCCATAGTAAACACTTTAATGAACTGTTTCCACAAAATATGCGTGTCTCATCGATAAGCTGAGGGATTACGGCGTCCCAAGACGTACTCTTCCATTGAATTACGACACGACAGCAAAGTTCAAATACGTCCTTTTTCCTCCTCTTGTTATCCGGAGACTGGAAAATGGAGTATCCACAGCAAGTTTATGATATACAACTTTTTAAAAATATGTGATATCGCTACTTTCTCCACAAAATTTAAGTTTCTAACGCGGAGAATAAGAAGACTTATGTTTTTTGGGATGCTGCGCCGTGTCTGTTAGACATTTACCGACGTATCAGAGGTTCATGCTTAATACCACCCAGTCTTGTTTAACTAACTAACTAGATGGCTTACCGAACCCGAAGGTTCATCACCGAATTAACCAAAGCCCTCCACCGGACCCTGTCCTGGGCCAACAAAATCCAGTTTCCTTCAACTCCTATCTCCCATAGATCCCGCCTGAGATTATCCTCCCATCTACGTTTAGGTCTCCCCAGCGGTCTCTTCCTTTCAGGTTTCCCAACCAGTACCCGGTGCACACCTTGTCCCATCCATGCGCGCTACATGTCCCGCCCATCTCACTCTTCTCGACTTAATCACCCTCACAATACTGGGGGAGCAGTACAGATTTTTAAGCTCGTCATTGTGCAGTTTTCTCCACGCCCCATCGTCTTCCCTCTTAGGCCCAAATATCCTCCTCAACACCCGATTCTCAAACACCTGCAATCTGTGTTCCTCCCTCTGAGTGAGAGACCATGTTTCGCACCCATACAAAACAACAGGCAGGATTATTGTTTTGTATACTTTAATTTTCAGGTTCTTAGAAATCAGACGGGAAGACAAAATATTTTGGACTGAGAAGTAGCAAGCATTTCCGGAATTTAGTCTCCTCCTAACTTCCTCACAAGTATCGTTTTGATTTGTTATTGTTATTCCCAGATATTTGAACTTTGTAACCCTTTCAAAGGATTTATTAGCCACCCTAAGATAATTTTGCTCGCCTGTCTTCTGATGACGAGATACTAACATGTACTTAGTTTTTTCTGAATTGACTTCCAGCCCCACTTGTCTACCAGCCTCTAGTAAAACTTCTGCGTTCCTCTTTATTGCATTCATATCGTCCCAAAATAAATTAACATCATCAGCATATGCCAATAGCTGATGTGTCCCATTCAATTGCAAACCCTCCTGCCTACCTTGGACCTTCCTGATGGCGTATTCTAGTTAAAGAGCAAGGGAGACAAAGCATCTCCTTGTTTTAGACCGTTCTTGATGAGGAATGTCTCAGATACATATTTACCTACTCGAATTTTGCTACAGGTTTCATTTAAGCAGATTTGTATTAGACCCACTAGCTTCTTTGGTGCACCAAATTCAATAAGAATATTATATAGCACTTCTCTCTTCACAGAGTCATGGGCTTTTTTGAAATCTATAAATGACTGATGTACGGTCCCACCGAACTCCCATTTTTTCTCTAGTATCTGACGAATGCAAAAGATCTGATCAATCGTTGATCTGTTTCGTCTGAACCCACACTGATGATCCCCAATAATTTCATTCGCATATGGGGTTAATCTTGCCAAAAGAATGTTGGATAGAATTTTGTATGAGGTTGATAGCAGCGAAATTCCTCGGTAATTACCACACTCAGTCTCGTCCCCCTTCTTATGAATAGGAATAATTATGGATTCCTTCCATTGTTGTGGCATCTCTTGCTTATCCCAAATTAACTGAATAAGCTTATGGATCCTCATATGCAACCCTTTGCCACCTGATTTAATTAATTCTGCTGGAATCTGATCAATTCCTGGAGATTTATAACTTTTCAACTTCCCAATGGCTAGTTCCACTTCATCTAAGCTAGGTTCTGGCACCAACAGTTCAGCTGTATGCATTTTAAACTGTCTAATATCACCAGTATCATGAACATTTAAGAGCTCGCTAAAGAGATTTTTCCACCTATTCACAATTTTTATTGGATCTGCAAGCAAATAGCCACTATCATCCTTTACCAAATTGGTCTGGGGTTGATATCCTTTCTTAAAGTTATTAATGCCTCTGTACAGGTCTCTGATGTTTTTTTCCCTTATTATTTGTCTCAAGTTCAGCAATTTTGCCCTTCAGGTATTCCCTTTTCTTAGTCCTAAAGGTTCTACTAGCCTCACGTCTCACGTTACATAGATTATCCGCATTTGTTTTGTTTGGGTTCTGCAACCATTGAAATTTTGTTTGCTTCCTTCGATCTATTAATTTTGAACATTCTTCATCAAACCACGGTTTATTTTGCTTTCTCCTGTAGTATCCTAGTTTCTCTTTTGCTGAAATGTTGATGCAGTTTCTGACATTTTCCCACTCCCTGTTGATGTCCACACTTTCATTATCCTCATTTGTCTCTAAAATTTGAAACCTATTCGAAATTTCAACTTGATATTGTTCCTTTGCCTCTCCCTCACTTAATTTTTTCAAATCAAATCTTTCTGTGTCAAAACTTTGTTTAGTTCGTCTACTTACTGAAAGCCGCTCCCTCACTTTTGCTACCACCAGATAATCATCAGTGTCGCAATCTGCTCCTCTGACTGATCTCACATCAATTACATTTGTCTGCCTTCTCTTATCTACTAAAACATGATCTATTTGATTGTGTGTTCTGCCATCTGGAGAAGTCCAAGTGTATTTATGAACATCACGGTGTGGAAATTTTGTACTTTTTACAATTAAATCTTTTGACGTAGCAAAGGTTACTGCTCTAACACCGTTATCATTACTAAGTGCATGGAGACTCTCGCTGCCTATTGTGGGTTTGAAGATATCCTCCCTCCCAATTTTTGCATTGAAATCTTCTAGCAGAATTTTCATGTGATACTTGCCAAATGTATCAAATACTGATTCCAATTCTTTATAAAACCTATCCTTGATATCATCGCTTTTGTCTTCAGTTGGGGCATGAACATTAAGGACAATGATGTCGCACCAACGTCCTTCCAAAATTACGTAAGACAACCTGTCACTAACAAATTCTACTCTCTTAAATTTTGCCCTAATTCTGCTATGAACAAAAAAACCCATCCCCAACTGATGATTGTCATTCCCCTTTCCATAGAAAAATATAAAATTGTCCACTGGGATCGTGCCCTCCCCCATTGTGATGAATTATAATTGTTTAATTTTAACCGTCTAATCACAATAAAATATTTTATTGAATATTAAAATATTATTACTAAAATTAACATTTAATATTTAAAATATATTAAAATATTAAAATGATGCTCTTTCTATCGAAATGTTCGATTTACAATTAGAGCGCCATCTTTTTCACATGTTTCGGTTTTCAATGAACCATCTTCAGGTGTATAATCGATATAAATTTAAATTCTTACAGCAAGAGATGATAATGTAGCGTCATATTGTGATGAATTATAATTGTTTAATTTTAACCGTCTAATCACAATAAAATATTTTATTAAATATTAAAATATTATCACTACAATTAACATTTAATACTTAAAATATTTAAAATATATTAAAATATTAAAATGATGCTCTTTCTATCGAAATTTTCGATTTACAATAAGAGCGTCATCTTTTTCAAGACATGTTTCGGTTTTCAATGAACCATCTTCAGGTGTATAATCGATATAAATTTCAATTCTTACAGCAAGAGATGATATTGTTGCGTCATATTGTGATGAATTATAATTGTTTAATTTTAACCGTCTAATCACAATAAAATATTTTATTGAATATTAAAATATTATTACTAAAATTAACATTTAATATTTAAAATATATTAAAATATTAAAATGATGCTCTTTCTATCGAAACGTTCGATTTACAATTAGAGCGCCATCTTTTTCATATGTTTCGGTTTTCAATGAACCATCTTCAGGTGTATAATCGATATAAATTTAAAGTCTTACAGTAAGAGATGATAATGTAGCGTCATAATGTGATGAATTATAATTGTTTAATTTTAACCGTCTAATCACAATAAAATATTTTATTGAATATTAAAATATTATTACTAAAATTAACATTTAATATTTAAAATATATTAAAATATTAAAATGATGCTCTATCTATCGAAATGCTCGATTTACAATTAGAGCGCCATCTTTTTCACATGTTTCGGTTTTCAATGAACCATCTTCAGGTGAATAATCGATATAAATTTAAAGTCTTACAGTAAGAGATGACAATGTAGCGTCATATTGTGATGAATTATAATTGTTTAATTTTAACCGTCTAATCACAATAAAATATTTTATTGAATATTAAAATATTATTACTAAAATTAACATTTAATATTTAAAATATATTAAAATATTAAAATGATGCTCTTTCTATCGAAATGTTCGATTTACAATTAGAGCGCCATCTTTTTCACATGTTTCGGTTTTCAATGAACCATCTTCAGGTGTATAATCGATATAAATTTAAATTCTTACAGCAAGAGATGATAATGTAGCGTCATATTGTGATGAATTATAATTGTTTAATTTTAACCGTCTAATCACAATAAAATATTTTATTAAATATTAAAATATTATCACTACAATTAACATTTAATACTTAAAATATTTAAAATATATTAAAATATTAAAATGATGCTCTTTC